>NC_142122.1:10000-185000 GCF_056152115.1 Neolamprologus brichardi
CCAAAAGGAAGGGTAATGGACAGAGGACAGGAGAGGGAAAGAAAAGGATGATGAAAAGGGAAAAGAGGAAGAGACTGGAAAAGAAGACAGAAAAAAGAAAGGAAAAAAATTTGAGCCAAAAAGTTTGGAAGAATTGGAATTGGATATGAGAAGAAAAAGCAAAAAGCTTGAAAAAGACATAATTCAGAAAAGCCAAAGAAAGCCAAGGAGGCGGGATCAGAGGGGAGAGTATAAATAGGAGCCTCAAACTCAGTGCTCTTCAGTATGCCCTCGCCTGAGGAAGAAGAAACACCTTCGAAACGTCGCGACAAGGGCATACTCATTTAATTTTTTCAACTTTATGTTAGTTTGTTATTTTAGTTTGTTATTTTGGGGGATTTTATTTCATGTTTTAATTCATGTTTTATTGATTTTCCTTAAAAACTCAAATCAGAGATCAATTTGAAAATAAATTTGAAAAGAAAACACACAGAAAGCTAATTGGAATTCAAAATGTTTATTGGAAACAAGTCAAAGTCACAGACACGAAAATAACAACCTGAAAAAGACATACTTACCTTTCAACATAAAAAACAACAATGAATACTTACCTGAAATAATGGACACGAAAACGCACAATCTGTGAAAGAAAATACTTACCTGAAGAATTTAAAAACAAACCAAAAGTTGGGGTAGAGGGATGTGGGACTTGGAGCCATCGGGGTTGATGGCCCGTGGACGCTCTGTTCCTCCTTCAGGAGGGACAGGTTATTTTTCCTCACCGTAACCCTTTGGATTTTTCATATTTAATATGATGGTTGAATGTATATTACTTGTTAATGGGGAATTAAATTAGTAAAAATTTGAAACGTTGGCTTAAAAATTCTAAAAAACAGGGTTCATAAATTTATCAGCACAATTCATAGGGTTTGCAAGACTATTTACGGTTAAACACGAATTAAAAACAAATTGGGAATAAAAACAGTGATTAAATTAATTTGGCTTTAAAATTCATTAAAAGTAATTTCATAGAGTGCAAATATGTTATTTTTGGCTAAAAAAAACAGTTAAAATGTAATGCAGATTAAAAAATAAAGACCAAATTCATTTTTACCGAACATAAGTTAAAAAAGACGAATGGGATTTTACACAGCCGGGGGAGAATATAAAAGGTGGAGCTCACACAGGAGCTCATTTTCCACTCGGCACTCGATGAGAGCACATCTCTGCCAGTCCAACTGTTGCCAGCTAATCTAGCTTACAGTTTTCTGTGTGCCACACCTGAAGAAGACCGTGTACGGTCGAAACGTTGTGTTTTTTTGTGTTTATTTTTAAATAAACAGTTTTTTTTGGCACACCTTCCTTTGTTGTTTATTATTTTTTCGTGACTTTTTCCTTTCCACATTTTGGAAAGTGTTTTTTGTTCATATTAAAATTAAATAGATATTTTTTGCAGCACATTTTCTTTTTTGAAAAAAAGAAGAAAACAAAAAAAGACTGGGCGACATGGAAAACGGCTGGACAGTGGTGCGGTATGGCCGGCCGCCAACGTGACCGCCAAGTCTTCTGGGACGGGTACGGAGGACCGCAGGGAGGGATGGACCGCGCACGCTCCTTTTCCTCCCGGAGAAGGGATTATTTTCCTCATCCTAACCCTAACCAGCCACATCTTAACTGTTGGGGAGGGTGGTTTGAGGCGTGTACTAAGGACAGTAAACTCCAAGAAAAAAGCAGAACCTGACTTTAGGGTGCTAAAGGACTGTGCAGACCAGCTCACAGGGGTGTTTATTAAAATATTCAACCTGTCCTTAACACAGGCCACCGTTCCATCCTGCCTGAAGTCCTCTACCATCATCCCCATTCCACAGAAAACTACAATCCAGTGCCTAAACGATTTCTGGCCAGTGGCTCTTACTCCAGTCATCTCAAAGTGTCTCGAGGAACTGGTCAGAACTCACATCATTCGAGGGTTCCCAGCCACATTTGATCCCCACCAGTTTGCATACAGGAAGAACAGATCAACAGAGGATGCCATAGCCATAGCCCTCCATACAAACCTAACTGACTTAGAACAAAAGGACAGTTACATCAGGCTTCTTTTTATTAGCTCAGCTTTTAACACTATCATCCCAGCCAGGCTGGTAACCAAACTACACGACCTCGGCCTCCCTCACTCCACCAGTCTCTGGATCAAGGACTACCTCAGTGACTGCTCACAGAGAGTTAAAGTAGGGCCCCATCTGTCCTCAGCACTCAGCCTCAACACCGGTGTGTGTGCTGAGTCCCCTGCTATACACTCTATACACTCACGACTGTACCCCCACCCACCTGTGAAACACTATTGTTAAGTTGTGGACGACAAAACTGTGATCGGGCTCATCACGGGGGAGATGAGTCTGCATACAGGGACAAAATGGAAAATCTGTGATCATGGTGCAGCCGGAACAACCTGGTCCTCAACATGACAAAAACCAAAGAAATAATAGCTGACTTCAGAAGGAGCAAATCTGACCCCCTCAGCCCTTACACATTAATGGGGACTGTGTGGAGAGGGTCTCTGAAAACAAAGACCACATGTATGATAAATCAGGAATTTTAAAGTGTTTGATTTAAAACTTAATGTTTTCATTTCAAATTTGAAAATCTAATCAGCATATTCCTCTGATCAATAATCAGAAATAATCAATAATTATCTGTGTGATCACAGATAATAACCATTGCTGTCTGCTCAGCTCAACATTTCTGTTCCTGTTTACTTTCGTCAGCAGTTTGAAGGCCACAATGTTCACTATGCAAGGAACTCCCCCCCCGCCTCCTCCACCTCAACCCCTCAGTGGAAAATCAACACCCACAGGCAGCTGAGGAGGGGGTGGGGGAGAGTATAAAAGTGAGGAGTTGCTTAGAATGAAGGTTTGAATGAGACTGCAGGATTGGCTCTTAGTGTCGGCTGATTCAGACTCTCAAAGGTCCTCAGGTAGACACAGTCCTCCTCAGGACTCTTCATAGCAGCTCACCTGTCATCAAACTTCCTCATTCATCCTCAGACCTTCTCGGACCTCGTCAGGTGTGCAGTGATGCCGTGGCTGCTGTCTTCTCAGCTTGACTACCTGTCTTCGTCTCCATCTGAGCGGCAGTGTGAGCGGACGGCGTTCTCCTTCTATTGCTCTGTGCGGGAGCGACTTCCTGTCTGGCTGCTGGAGGACATGCGCTGCATGGAGGTCTTCTGCTGGGACGACGGCCACCCTCGAGCCTTCCTGCCATCAGAGGCACTGCTTTACGCCCTCATACATGACCACCAGGACTATGCACAATACCTGCTCAACAGGTACTCTGTGAGCGCGCTCAGAGCGCCACGGTGCAGTTACTGCTGCTGTCGCGGCAGTGGGGCACCACACCTGAATATTGCGGTTCGCTATGACCGCTTGGTGATCCTCGGTATGATGATGGCAGCTCTGAAGAACTGTGGTGAGCAAATCAAGCGACAGGACTACCTGGACAGCTGCGGCGGCTGCTCGCACGTTGCAGATGCAGGAAAGAGTGCTGTGCAGCTAGCGGTGGAACTGTCGCACGCCGATTGTTTGCTGCTGCTGCTGGTCGAGGGTGCACGGCCCGATGGCCTCGACGCCGCTCTGCAGAGACTTGTTTCTTGTGACGTGTCGAAACGACACCACGCACAGCGCTGTCTGGACTACCTGCTGCTCTTTCTGCCCAAACCACCGTTGCTGCAGCGGCTGCAGGACGAACCGCAGCGCTGGCAAAGCCTGCTGGGAAACAAAGTGTTCAGCTGGCTCCAAGGTGTGGCGCCGCCTCCTCTGCTGCTGCAGGCATTGCGTTCTTTGGTGCAGTTTGGTGCAGACCAAATCAGCATGCTGCCCGACTTCCTGCAGCTGCACAGCTGGTAGTGAGATCATATTAGCATGGAAATCCTCTTGTAATTGGACAGTGTGCCATTGACATAAAGACATGATGTAAATAGACTGAAAGCATCAGGCTTTAGGTCCCTGAGTATGGTGGAGCTACCCTGAGATAAGGTTTAACTGCCAATCAGTTTCATTAGCTGCTTAGACAGGACACTGCTGGATCTCGAGAACACATGACAGGAAACATCACACCTAATGAAACCTGAATAAACTGTAAATAAATTGTAAATAAACTGTAATAAAGTGTGATGGCGATAAAAGCCAAACCTTCCTGGCTGTGTTTGTGATCCTGATGATTGTTTAATTAATTTTAGATCAATAGTGCAGACTCTGGTGTATCTTTGTGAATCTAAATAATCAAGTTAATTTTTATGTGCAGCAAAGCCCAAAGTTTTAAAATGGTCCTCCATAATCCAATAGGATGAAATCCTGAAATCTGGTTGAGAAAGACAAAAAAGGATTATGTGATCGAACAAGATCAGACATTCCAGTCCGGGTGTTTAGCTGAATCACACTGATTTGTGTTGTTCAAAATATTTTAGGATAAGATAAGTGTAAGGGGGAGGCAGATCTCCCACGATGGCAGGGAAATTTGTGCATTACCTCAGTTTAGGTGCAGATGGCAGAAGAAAAATACAAAAAACAAATAAAATACAAACACATAAAAAATAATTAAGATAATATACTATATACAATGGTGGCATACACAGTATGTGATTATGGATAAAGGGTTGTGGAAATATGCAAGACATAAATGTAACTATTCTACCATTACTATTACTATGTAAGTAATAGACAAGTATTTTACTTATAAGTATAGACATGTACATGCACACACACTAAATATACATATACATATACCTGCACACGTCCATACATATAAAAAGTGCAATATGCATGAAGTTTGACCGTGGATGTCCATAATGTCCAGTGACGTCGTGACTGAGGAGTTATAGACGCTAACTGCTGTTGGGAAGAATGATCTGCGAAAGCGCTCCTTCCACTTTGATGAGATCAGGATTATTTACATCCATCCAGCAGGCTAAAACAACACTTGGGTGTGGATGAAATAATGAATTAATTGCTAATGAAATATTTCATAAAATCATTGTGTAAAATCTGATCATGGTTAAGGATCTTTTATTTAGTGTGAATTTTTTCCAGTTCTTTTTTGGAGAAAAAGCCCAGTTTGAATTGGCCTCTGTCTGATCAGCAGGACCCAGTGTGTCAGCTTCCTCTCAGGTTAGATTCACTATGGCAGTGATGTGGCAAAACTCTAATTTTAACCTGCATCTGTTTGAACTCTGACCTCAGATCTGACTCGCTTCAGCTCCAGCTACTCTGTCCCTCTTGTCCTCCTTCCCCCCGCTCTTTTTATTGACTTACTTCAAACAAATAGACAGTTTTGTTCTTGACCTCAGTGAATAAAACATTTGATGACATGGGTTAGGGTTGGATATAAAATCTGATAATATCAGATATAATCTGATCAAACATTTTTCCTAAACAACCTGAGGTGAGATAGTTGACCCGTTTCCCCTCAGAAAACTCAGAGGTCCTGTGGACTCACCTGCACCTCACTCCTTTTATTCTTCTTTCCCTTGTAAATAACTTTCTCGTGTCCTCAGGTTTTATTGAAGTGTCAGTCAATCAACAACTGTGCTCAGGTGTGATGAAGATCTTTTTGCTTTTAACTCCGTATGAGTATTGATAATCTGCAGCATCTGACTTCAGTACCTGAAGTTTCTGATTGTAGTCTACTGACCAATCAGGAGTAAAAGAGCAGTGGATCCAGAAAATGGAGGGTTGTGACGAATCACAGAGACTCTCAGACATCATGTGACACTGTCAAATAATTAAAACCTTCCTTCTATTTCACATCACCTGACACACACACGCCATATCTTTTATTACTCATAAAACATTTGTTGCTCATTTGTCGTGGCTGTAGGGCTGTAGGTCATCTACTCATCAGAAGGTTGGTGCTTTGATCCCTGGCTGCTCCGACCTGCATAGCTGAGCAAGACCCTGAATCCCAAGTTGCACCTGATAGGTATGGAAAAACATGCAATATCTAAATGAGGCGTGTTGTGCAGTTCCATGTACCATGTTGGAAGATCCAGAAGTATGTGGACGCATTCATTTTTATAGTATAGACCAGGGGTCGGCAACCTGTCTGATGATGAGTGCCATCTAAAATTTCCTCAGATGTCAGTGTGCCATATGATTGCATTAGCAATAAATTTAATAACGCTCTATATTAACAGTTACACACTATCTAGAACAACTTTATAGAGTTATATTTGTTCACAGATGTTGGCAGCTATCAGCGAATAGTTATCAGCTATTTTGAAACAAAAAAAACACTTTTTATCCATAACAGCAAATGAACTGTACAACAGAAAATACAAATGCTATTTATGGTCTCCTCACAACAATGATAAGAAAAATAAACTGGGCCAATATGGCATGTTTGTTAATATACATGTTAATGTGATCTCTGGTCTCCCACTCAGAGACACAGGTCTCCGAGTGTCCAGCATTCAGACGGCTGCCTGAGGACTCATGTGAGAGAAAATCTGCTCACACAGACATGTAGAGCCAAATACTGTCAATAAGGCCTCTGCAATGTTCTGAAGACAGTTAAACTTGTCAGGTAGTGATGTCGAGCAGGTGAACATGCAGCTCCATGAACACACACAGCTGTGGATTCCAGCTGCGTTTGTACTTCTGCAAACTTTGACCCCCACAGAGTCGAGCTTTTCAGTTCAATCAGCTGCATTTCGATGTCCTCTGTGTCCAGCCAGTTAATGCGAGACAAACCAGCTGCTCATTAAACCTTTGTTTTGATCAGAAAAGAAAACATTGGTCCAAACACCTGAAAGTCCCGAAAACACATTGTGAATTCTGTCTCAAGTCTTCGGATGTATCCGTGTATTTCCGTGGTGCTGATGCTGCGCTGAGCTGCTGAAGCATTTGAAGTGTCTGAATGTGGAAATTTCAACATCGCTTGAAAAAAACTGCCAGCTAGCAACGTCCCTCTCACTGGTAGGCTAAGTGATTTTTAGCCAATTACAAGTTGAATCTGGTAGTTGGGGTTAAGTAAGATACCATCAGTAAGAAGCGGCAAAACTAATGTGTCTACGCAAGCTAATCTGCAATGTGTACCACCGGCCCGGCTATTTATTTTTAAATGCACCTTCTCAGATTAATTCACTGCATGTCGTGCCATCAGCTAACCCTTAGCGTGCCAGCTGTGGCACACGTGCCCAGGGTTGCCGACCCCTGGCTTAGACTGTTTGTTGGAGAGTTTGTTGGTTTGTTGATCTCAGCTGAAACATGAAGGCAGAAAACATCTATTTGTTTTTCCTTGAAATTCTGTCAATCCAATCAATAACCATTGAATAAGCTGACGCTGCATCAGTGTTTAAATGTGTTTATTAAGTTAATGGATGAAACACAACAGGTGAGTTTACACTGACTCTGTCCAATCAGTCTACACAGGATGACATCACAGCTGCTTAAGATCCCATGGCAACACTGTCAGAGACAATCAGGCGGTGCTTAAAGGTCCACTAAACACCTGGGCCAACACCAGAACTACACTGCTGTCCATTAGAGTCCCCATTTCTGTTTTTGATTCAGTCTCCGGAGGATTTTTACTTGTTTTCATGCTGCTGTGTTAGTGGGCGGAGCTTCTGTCTATACCATGGTAAATACAACTTTTAATGAGCCTCAGAGGAAGAAAGTGGAGCCGCTTCAAGTCAGTGACACATCCCTTTAACATCTCTATTTACAATGACCCCGTTAGAATAAGTTAAAAAAGAACCAAGTAGAATAGATCCAATCAGGACTGATCTCAGGGGGCACCCTGCCCCTCCCTTCTGCAGTTAAAGTGCTTCCTGTTAAAACCTAAATAAAACATTCACTTCATTTCCCAGCAACGACCTGGCCTACCTGAGTGGCAGCCATCACAGGAAGCCCAGATGTGATGTCACATCCTGTCTGTCCCTAAGGAAGAGGAAGTGCTGTCACTGATGTGTCACAGCACTGTCAGGCGACGCTGTGTTGTCACAGGTTAGATGAGCTCCCATTCGTCATCAACATCATCCCCTCCAAGAGCGGGGCTTGAGGGGGGGGGTCTGAGGGTCGTCTGTGGGAGGAGTTTCGTCAGCCGATGGGACAATCCGCCAAGTTGAGTCACTGCCCACAACTCATCCTCTGGAGTGACTGCAGAGAGGGAGAAACACACCTGAGACACAGCTGTGTCAAGTATCGGTGCACCAGTATAAAACAGAATAAACCAGTCTTACCAGTGAACCAGCTGGCATTCCCAGGGATCTTCTTCCAGTAATCTCCGGCTGGGTTTCGTTCAGAGACGCCGTAGCGGCGAGCCAGATCTCCGTTTACGCAACGAACCCACGCAGTCCGACAGCTGAGGACTAGCTGACTGACAGCCAGACCTACACACACACACACACACAGTGAGACACACTCACAGACAGACAGGTGTAGGTGGGTGATGACGTCACACAGGTGAGTACCTGGAACCAGCTCCCAGTCTGTCCCAACGGGCATCTCGTCGCTGAGCCCGGTCCTGACGAAAACGCTTCCTCTGTTGTCGAGCGCCCAGAGTAGCCTGTCATTAGGACTCGTCTGAATGCTCATCAGCTGCACTCCGATCGGCTGCAAAGACAAGACATCACAGTCACCTGGACAAGTGTCACTGCTTCTGAGGCTTTACCTTCATGAAACAGGAAGTTAATAAAGGGAAAATTACAGGTGGAGAGAAAGAGGCGTGAGAGAGGTTTAAACGAATGGTAAATGGACTTCTTACGTAGAGTCGAAGGAGCTTTGAAAGAAAAGTGTCTGGATTTCTTGAAGACGTTTCATCCGAGAAGCTTCTTGACTACTGAGAGCAACTGGTGCAGTCCAGATGCTAAGCCCTATGGGAGTGTCCCCCCAAAAGGGTCATGGACCAACTACTGATCCTCTACCTAATCACACGAGCCAAGCTGTCAAAACAGGTGTGGGTCACAATCAGCCATGGTTTCTGGTGAACCACTGTGAGACCTAGCCCCACCCTATCATGTGACTTATTGAGGTCGAATGACCCAGGACTTAAAGTACAGACATTTGTCTTTCTGAGCTCCATAGACTACGATGACCTGGGCGACTGAGAACCTTCACAGACTTCTTATGAAGAGCTTTTCTACTCTACACACTTTATACGACTCGGCTCATTCACCCATATTGATACAAGCACTTAGTATTCAAAGCACCTGAAAATGACCCTGCTGAAGTTAGGCGGGTTTACCTGTGGTTCGATGTTACCTGTACAGGTGGTTCGATCTGGATCCAGGCCGGCAGCATCATGCTGGGATTGAGCGGCTGCGTCCCGACTCTGAAGTAAACGACTCCTCGGCTGTCCACGGCCCAGACGTTCTGACTGCCACAGCTCACGCTCACCAGACGCACACTTCCTGTAACACACAGGTGATGTCTTACCTGAGCTCATCGTGACAAAGGGAAACATTGAAACCTTCTCCTGGACTCATACGAAAAACAGAGCAGTTTGATCTGAGCCTGACCAAGGAGCACAGATTAAACACGACCTGAAAACCCTTTTTACTTTTTAAAGTAACAGTAGAACATTTTGATCCTTTCTTGGGGTCGGGGGTGCACCGTGGACAGGTCACCAGGCTGTTGTCTGTTGACACAGATAACCATTCACACTTACACCCATGGGCAATTTAGTGTTACCACTTAACCTAGCCCCACTAACTGCGTGTTCTTGGACTGTGGGAGGAAGCCGGGGTACCCGGAAAGAACCCACGCAAACACAGGGAGAACATGCAAACTGCACACAGAAAGTCTGATGGTGGAATTGAACTCGGGACCTTCTTGCTGTGAGGCAGCAGTGCTTACCACTGTGCTGCCCAGGAGGGAAGCCTGCGGCTTTGACTCAACACTGGAAACCTGACCAGACACGGGAAGGCTTGACAAACTGATAGTTGAGTTAAATCCCTCATTTGTGATCACACACACACACACACACACACACACACACACACACACACACACACACACACACGAGTTTATCATTTTTTAATAAAGAAAGAACATGTGACATCACAAAGTGTGTGACATCATGTGTTCTTTGTAAATAAGATTCTCATTGGATCTGTGTGAGCTGGTGGGAGGAGCTAAATGACTTTCTCCCAGCTTCAAAACAAACAGTAACGGTTGTTTTAGCAACCAACACCCGTCTGAAGTCGCTGTGTTTTTCTCTGCGTGAAACTGAAACGTTACAAGAGACCGCTGACTCCAGAGAGGACGCCAGTCATGTGACCTGAGATAGTGAGAAGGTCAGTGGGCTAAAAACAGACCGGACATCTGAGACAGGTCGCAGTGTGACGCACACTCACAGACACACACACCGACCTATGAAGTGCCGCCCTGTTACATAAGTTCCAACTGTCAGTGTGACACAGAAACACAGCTGCTGTGTGTGCGTGTGTGTGTGTGTTTCTTGCTGATCCCTTTCACAGCAGTTTTTAAAATCGAAGTGTGTCGCTGCTTCCTGTTTTTAGGTTTGTTATATAATAGAGGCTGCATCTCTTGCGGACCCGTCCTTCACATTCTACGTGGCCCGGGTCCTCAGAAGGTCGGGTAGGCCAGAAGTAAACAGCTGTAAAATATGACGGTCGAGCCTTCAGATTTGCGTCACCGCTGTCTCGGTGGAGTTTAATAAACTCGGCCGTCTGCTCCTTGCTATCTAAAATTACAGGACACTGGCGTAAATTCTCGACCATCTCACACTTCTGTTTAATCAGTTTTCTGTTTGATGTTTATTCAGCTGTGTGAAAACTAAAACTTTAATCTCAGCCAAACCGATTTACTCAGGAACGAATAAGACACTGAAAAAAGCCAAACAATAACATTTTTAGGTTGTCTAAGGGACTCGTGTTTAACCTGAGTAGTGAAAGTTTGAAAACGATGTGCGGGGAGTTTGCTGTCATCGCCCTGGCTAGCTGTCGAGCTGGTGGGTAACAGACGTCGCCGAAAACTTCGGAGCACTTTTGCAAATACGTGATATCTTGATAAACCGAGCAGATATTTGAAGTTTACACAGCTACATTGTGAAAATATCTTAAAAGTTTATTTTGTGACCCAATAAGAGTAATAAGAGTAATATTACAACGCCTGCCATTGTTGAAACCTGGAACTGGCTGGGCCACGCTATGAATTCTGGGATATGGTGGGCAACGAAGGACACACCCGACCCATCCTTCAAATCTGGGGAAAAGGAGGACGCATTTGTCGTCCGGATTCGGCGCGTCGCTGTGACGTAATCGGTCTACAAATGCGGCCTCAGGAGGATGCAGCCCCAGAATTTGGACACCCCCACTGACACGTTTTGTTTGTTTTAAATTACAGCTTGGCAGTCACAACTCATCAGCCAATGAGTTTTAAGCTTTGATCTGATGGGCTCACCCACTCGCACACAGAAGTATCAGAGTGAGTTCAGGTACGCACCGAGTTGGCTCAGGTCCAGGGGGGTCCAATGCAGTCCGGCAGGGCAGGACGGGGACAGAGTCCGAATGCTGACCCGGCCGTGCGTGTCCAGCCCCCACAGAGCGTCCCGGCAGGCGGACAGGTGAGTCAGCTCCACCTGAGCGCACACAGCATGCCATGAGATGAAGACACAGGTAACCCTTAAGACACAGACAGGTGGCAGGTGTGTTTACCTCAGGTGGTAAAAGGACTGACGAGGGGCGGAGCTCTCCATCCTGATCCCAAACGCAGAACAAGTCCTTCCTGCTCTGAGCCAGCCATAGGAAGGTACCTGAAAATCAGGTGACACGGGGATAGGGTTAAGCTTGGTACAGGGCTCAGGTATGGGTGTGTCCAGCTGTGTTACCTTCTCTGTGAGGCACCGCTGAAGATGTGATGAAGGTCCACCTGGTGGCAGAGACGGTTCCTCTGGGAACTACGTTCTGCCAGAAAGTTCCTGAGACGAAAAGACAAATCAGCCTAGAGCCAGCTAGAGCTTACTGGACTCTACTGGACTCTACTGGACTTTACTAACCCACGAGGCTGCCGCGTGCTAGGTGAAGCTGGTTCTGGCCCGAGGCCACCCAGACTCCGCTGGCATTGGCGCTGACCAGGCTTGGCTGGCACTGGGAGTACTGTGACAGGAAGGCCACAACGCGCTCCATGGGTGCTCTGGTTACCGTGGCAACACTCTGCGTGGCCTGCAGCAGGGTCTGGAACAGACTGCCCTGATCGAAGACCACGTAGTCCGAGATGCTGATCTGAAGGAGAGACACGGGCTGAACCAGAATGCCTCCAACAGAGACCCTAACGATGGAAACCTCTTTGGCTGTCATCGTTAACATACAGTCTGTCGTACAGACGCTAAGGCTCACCTGCCACCAGTGATCGTCCTCGCCCTGCGGTCTGGACGAACACACGCCAGTCCGAAACCACAGGCTGCCGCTGGCATCCAGAGCCCATGCCGTCCCACCGTCTCCCAGGGCAACACACATCAGCTCCAGACCCTGAGCCTCACTGTGACACACACACATACACAGGTGGTGAGGAGTGTACCTGATGGTGTGTACCTGTGTTGCTAGTTCACACCGCTTCCAGAAAGACAGTGTTTCTCCCACACCAGCTTCTCTTCACCGGGTCCAAAAATAGATTCAAAATCCTTCTCACATCCAACAGCTCTGTCAGAGGTCTCTTCCTGTTAAATGGGAGTTCTTCCTCTCCGCTGTCACCAAGTGCTGCTCGTAGGCGTTGATTGTTGCTCTGTTTCTTCTCTAATATTTTAGTGTTTACTGTGTGTACTGTGTAAAGTGCCTCAAGTTGACTGCTGTCATCTGATGCAAATGTCATAGTATTACTGAAGTATAGTAGTAGTATAATAGTATTACAGTAGTAGTAGTAGTACAAGTAGTTCAATTCCTTGTAATCGTTAGTCAGCTTGCCTGTTGATCAGGGTTATCAGCTCGTGTACTACAATCAGCTGGTTTGAGTTCTCGGAGGAGGAAAATAGCAGGGAGTGTCCCCCGTGGATATGGACATAACTCTTGTTTTTATTGCACAAAAGGATGAGATGGCAATGGCAAAATGGAAATCTGCATCCAGGACTGAAGCAACTGTGTAATGCTGCTAACACAACTGCATAGACAGCATGCTAACACTAAGTTAGCGTCACTTTGGGTTCTTGGCTAAGCCTGAGTAACAGCTGACCCCAGCCACGCACTGTGAGCTGCAGTGAAGCCAGCTGCTGCTGAACTTCATCAGGTAACAAACGGTCAGGCTGCAGCCTCGTTTTTTTCAATTTGTATATTTATAAAACTCCAAACAACAGTTGCCTCAACTCACTTTATATTGTCAGGTAAAGAGCCTACATGAATCACTTTCACGTCTCTTTGTGCTGTCGGCTTTGTGTTCATACCCAAATACTAAGAGAAACATGTGTGTCCTCATTAGGACACATATTTGTGTTGGTGTGTGGGGCTGTAGCTTGAAGTTTATATTGTCTCATAATTACTGTTTAACAATGTGTTTCAGGTTGTTTTACAGAGAAATGCCATAGCAATGTAACGAATAGTGTAAAGAATGACTTCTTCTTGGAAGTAATTAAGTAACATACTGCATTACTTTAAAAAAATGACTTTGAGTAATGACCCCAACGCTGATCACAACAAAGAGCGGAAACACAGCATGGCGTTAATATGCATTAATGTCATGTTTTTGATATGCTGCTTAGAGATGGTGATGAGTGTCAAATTGGAGCCAATGACAGTTGATGAAATTGATAATGGAACCAGAATTCCCATCTCTATCCATAATTATGTTATACTTTCTACCCTTGCTGCAGTAATAGAGTAGTATTACAGTAGTACTGTAGACCTATGATAGTATTACGGTAACAGTACCTGATGGTGTCGTACTTCCAGCCCTCACCCTCACTGCAGTAGCTGTTCAGGCCTTCTCGGTAGAATAAAGCTTGGTGCTCGCTCAGGGCCCACACCACACCTGCCCGCACACACACCTGGCTGAACACGCAGGGGGTCTCCACCTTGATGGAGCGAGCGCAGGGCCGCTCCACGCTCAGACCTGAGACACACAGTGTAAGAGTTTCATTACAGAGCTTATCTGACGTAAAGGGTCAGCCTGGTTTAAGCTCTCGGGCTGGTTGGTTAACAGCAGCCTGATCGGTGGCTTTTCATTGGTTCGGTTTTATGACCGATGGTCATGGGGTCGAGCAGATCGATCATGTGTGGCGGAGAGGAGGAGCTCTGACCTTACTGATGTTCAGCAGTCACAGTGAGCAGAGCTCTCCTCAGAACCTGTTTTATTGATCTGGGTTTGATTTTGTTTAATCCTAGTCTCTCCTGACAGCAGAGCTGGAGGCAGGTGAAACCTCTATGGCAAGGCGCACTCTGCTGGTCACACACACTTTACAGCCGTATGTGTTTACATAAAGTTATGGATGTTGGAAAAAAAAAAAGAAGAAAGAGAGAATCACGTTTTTCCTCTCAGTGAGTCTAGAACTTCCTGATGCAATCAGAGGAGGTGAGAACACCTGCTCAGGCACTCAGGTGACTGATGACGTTGCAAGTGGAATAATATTTGTGTGTCTCAACCGCTTTGTTTTAAAAAAAAGTTTGCAGCGACATCATGAAGACTAATCCACCAACACAGACCTCTGAAGGATCAGCTGACAGGAAGCTCACACGTTAGACAGGAAATGCTTCAGCTGTAGTTCTGTAAAAACAGAGTTTACTGTGACATTCAGGCAGAGCCATTTGTACAGGTACATAGTTACCTGTCTGCAGGAAGAGATCCCCATTGGTCCTGATGATCCAGGCAGAGTCATCACTTAGAGCGACGAATGCCGCCTGCTCCACAGCTTTGTACCAGTGACGTTTTCCTTTCGCCGAAAACTTAGCACACGCGAATGCCGTCAGGCTCTTCTGCTCCACCTTCCACAACAGGTTACCTGCAGGGTTAGACAGGTAATATGGAAATAATTCAACTACACAGGTAACAGTATACTCACTATAAAACAACAATGACATCAGCAAGTAAAGACATTATCGCTTACCTGAAGGTGATAATGCCATCTGGTGGACGTTATCCTCAAAGCGCTGCCAAGTGAGTCCAGTTTCAGGCAGAGGGCTGCAGAACAGCCCACCTTTAAAGTCCAGACACCATACATACCTGAAAAAGAACACCTGTCACACATCTGCACTCACCTACTCATCACCTGAGGGATCAAGAGAGCCTACCTGTCCGTCACCTGCAGGCTCAGTATCCCACATCCTGGTCCTGAGTACCCCATCCAGCTTTCCGCCAACTAAAAGACACATTCGTAGGAGACATGAAGGATTCTCTGCACAGGTGTAAGTCTCACCTAGTCAGGTTTCTGTCTAACCTGGTCAGGTTTGAGCCGGTCTCTCTCCTGGCCATCCTGGTCTTGAGAATTCTCCGTTGGATTGGTCAGGCAGGTGAGGGTGTCCACAGCATTACCAGCAGGGGGCAGCGTGTGGCTGTAAATGTCATCGTCTTCATCGCTGGACAAACTGGGCTTCCTGTCCAAATTGGACACAGTAGAGTGGAACATTTGGTCTGCCATACCAGCAGAGGGCGCCAGGACATCGTCCTAAATGCACAGAGGGAAAATTAACTTCACCTGTGCTAAACACGCAGATCCACAGATGAGTTTCAGGCTCAAACCCTGACCTGTTAAGACTTTATTGATACTGATACCATTACTAATAGAAACTCTTACTGATACATCTTGCCAAAACACAGGGGATGACTGAGCAGGTGTGATCCCTGGAAATGTAGGTGGGCCTCAACTGTAACAGCAGCTGTATTTACACACAAGTCACATGTTCATGAATGTTTGTCAGAACCTTCAGCTTAGACACACCTCCTCCTCCGGCCCAATCAGAGGGCTAAGAAACTCGTCAGCCGGTGGAGGCTGACGATCTGGCAACTCCTCTGCTTCCTCAGTGTTCTGCATGTAGGAGAAGGTGCACTCCAGCAGCAGATCCACATCAGGTGTTGGGGGTACGACCTCAGCACCAGGGTCCGGCTGGTTCTCCAGGCCTGGGAGGAGCAGGGAGCTGAAACAGGAGGAAGAGAAAATCCAGTCAGCAGGTGGTGCAGATCAGACAGAACAACACCATCTTCAGATATTCACCCAGTCTGGTGGGAAGAAGCCTCCACCTCCTCTTCTTCCTTCATGCCTCTCTCTGAGACTCTCATCTCCCAGGGGCCCTGATTTGGGTGGTGTTCTGGAGAGTTCTCGTTCTGAAAATCCACTCCAACGAGGGAGGCCCGGTCGCTCAGAGGAGTTCCACTTCCTCCGTCACTGACACTCCCGTCCTGAACTACAAACATGGAGTCTGAACAGCTGCTCTCAGAGAGGCGGGTTGCACCGCCGCTGTCTGAGGAGAGAGAGACAGGTCAGAATCACACACTCACCTGTCTGTCTGGTCTCCTGTTCAAACTGTTGCTCTGTGTACTCGTCACAGAGTCACATTGGTCATCTCTGCTTTACAGAGTGGGAGGAGTCACACTTGCCTTGTCGTCGCCTCTTTTTCTTCTTCACTCTGATGGGCTTTACCACCAGCTCCTGTTGCATCTGCTCCTGACCCAGGGGGGTGCTGTAACGTCTGCATGTCAGCTCGCAAGAACCACTCGCTGGAGCGTTTCCATGGAGACCGTCCCATGAAGTGACGGAACTGCTGCGGCTTCGAGAGCTACTTGCGAACAAACCGGACAGCTGGCCAAGCTCAGTAACCTGGAATCATGACCAAACACACCTGGTTACCCTAACAAAAAGGACAGGTATGGTTACTGCAGGCTGTCCCAGGAATCCAGGTAAACCACAGCAGCAGCCATACCTCCATTTGCTGCTCCTCCTCTGCCTCCTCCACTTCCTCCACTCCTCCCTCCTCTTCTTCCTCTGCTTTCTCCTGTCTGCCCTCCCCTCCTTCGCCATCCTCTCTTCCCCCTCCCTCTGTAATGATGGCCATGGTTCTGATTGGCTGAGCAATTTCCACTGATCCGACTGATCGGAGGATGGTGGGTGTGGTCAAGGGTGAGGACAGACAGACAGAGAGGTCCAACACTGACAGACAGAATGAGGGTATGTGAAAAAGAGAATTGGTGAGATTATACTGGCAATGGGCTTTTAGTAGTAGTAGTGGCAGTATTATGCTCCTGTGATATTATACTGGTAGTGCTGGAGTTGCTCACAGTTGGAGGCAAGACCCTCGGGGCTATTGGAGAGGCGGATGATGTCACGATCTCCTTTCAGGACGAAGATCTCGTTGTCACAGCAGGAGACAGACACAATGTCTCCGCTGCTCTCCAAAGCTCCAATGATCACCTTAAGAACACAGATCAGTTAGAAATTTAAACAACATTCACAGAACGCTCAGAAGATTCAGATTTATGCAAAATTAATCCAAAATCAAAGCAGTTCAGAAATATGGGAAATGTTATTAAGATGCTACTTTTTAAGATGGATGTTGTCTAAGGAGCTTGGAAAGAAAAGCGTCTGGACTTCTTTAAGTTGCTTGAAGACGTTTCACCTTCATCCGAGATGCTTCTTCAGTTCTAAGGTCAAATGGTGGAGAGTCCCAGATATAAACCTAGTGGGAGTTTCCCCCCACAGAGGGACAAAAGGACCCCCTGATGATCCTCTACCTAATCACAGGTGTGAAACTGGGTGTGGGTCCCAATCAGCCAGGGTTTTGGGTGAGCTCATTGTGAAACCTGGCCCCACCCTATCATGTGATTTCCTGAGGTCAGATGGCCCAGGATGTGAGTGGGCGTTAAGGCGTCTGGGGAGGGATCTCAAAACTGGATTATAGATGGCAGAGAGTTGGTGTCGTAAACCACCGCCTCTGTTCAAAGATGGTCGCTCACAGTGGACATAGATGCTTCTTTCACTCCTCTTTCAAACCATCTGTCCTCTCTGTCCAACATGTGAACATTGGCATCCTCAAAAGAGTGACCTTTGACCTTTAGATGCAGATGGACAGCTGAGTCTTGTCCTGTGGAGGTGGCTCTTCTGTGTTGTGCCATGCGCTTGTGAAGTGGCTGTTTGGTCTCTCCAATGTAGAGGTCTGGGCATTCCTCGCTGCTGTACAGCAAACACCACATTGTTAAGTCTGTGTTTTGGCGTTTTGTCTTTCGGGTGAACCAGTTTTTGTCTGAGCGTGTTGCTGGGTCTGAAGTACACCGGGATGTCATGCTTGGAGAAAACCCTCCTGAGTTTCTCTGATACACCGGCTACATAGGGGATGACAATGTTGTTGCGTCTGTCCTTCTTATCCTCCCTCGCTGGTGTCTGATCTTCTTTTCTGTGCCTCTTTGCTGACTTTAAGAACGCCCATTTAGGATAGCCGCACGTTTTGAGTGCTTCCTTTACATGTGTGTGTTCCTTCTTTTCCCCTCAGGCTTAGAGGGAACATGTTCTGCCCGGTGGTGTAGGGTCCTGATTACTCCAAGTTTGTGTTCCAGAGGGTGATGGGAGTCAAACAGGAGGTACTGGTCCGTGTGTGTGGGCTTCCGGTAAACTTCGATGTTGAGGTTGCCATTCTCTTCAATGTGCACAGCGCAGTCCAGGAAAGGCAAACAGTCATCCTTCGTGTCTTCCCTGGTGAACTTGATGTTTTTATCCACAGCGTTGATGTGCGCAGTGAAGGATTCACTTCTTGTGTCTTGATTTTGACCCAGGTGTCGTCTACATATCTGTACCAGTGGCTGGGTACTCTTCCTTTGAAAGAGCCAAGAGCCTTCCTTTCCACTTCCTCCATGTAAAGGTTGGCTACAATAGGTGACACGGGGGAGCCCATGGCACAGCCATGTTTTTGTCTGTAGAAGCCTTTGTTGTATTTGAAATATGTAGTGGTGAGGCAGAGGTCTAACAGTATGCAGATCTGATCGGGTGTGAAGTTGGTCCTGTCCTCCAAGGAGCTGTCTTCTTGTAGTCGTTTTCTGACCGTCTCCACAGCCTCCGTGGTGGGTATGCACGTGAAGAGAGAGACTACATCAAAGGACACCATGGTTTCATCTGGATCCAGGGTAAGTTTCTGGACCTTGTCGGTGAAGTCGGTGGAGTTCTTGATGTGGTGTGGGGTGTTCCCCACGAGAGGTGCAGGATGGTAGCAAGGTGTTTCGAGATGTTGTAAGTGGCTGAGTTTATGCTACTGACTATGGGTCTGAGTGGGACAGCTTCTTTGTGGATCTTAGGAAGTCCGTAAATGCAGGGTATGGCATCCCCTGGGTAAAGGCGGTCAGTGATTTTGTCCTTTTCAAGGTCTTGAAGACGTTTCACCTCTCATCCGAGAAGCTTCTTCAGTTACGTAACAGAGTATGGAGAGAGTTTACGAAAGAGAAGCAAAAAAGAGTCGTCAGGTGCTCAAAATAAACCTTAGACTCAAACGTTAGAACAGGCTTTTCCCTGCAGCACACCATGTAACAAATACTTACAAAGGAAATGGCAGCCGTTACAACTTATATCTAAAAATATGTCGTTTCATGCCGAAATTCACTGAATTTACAGAAAATGCACCATTTTGTGATATATGTCTCATATCGGGATATGAGATTTTGGTCATATCGCACAGCCCCAGTGCTGCATATGGTCATTACATCTTATCTCTGTCACTTTACTTTCCAGTAGTGATATTGATATTATTGAACTTTGTTCTAAAGTTTGACCGCACAGTGCCTTTGTTTGTGCTATCCATGTTAGTATTTGGGCTACTTTGTGGACAAGTAAAACTTTGGCTCTGTGTTACTGCCGAAGGTGTTGACATACCAGTATTGTGTCCTTATTAAGGGATGGAGCTGCTTTGAAAAAAAGTAGCACGTGGTTTTCAGAACTTGTCTGTTAAGCTGCTATATTGGTCATGTGACGCCCAAAATTCCAGAGAACACATTTGACGTGAAGTAAAAGAAGACGGTTTATAAACCGTGTGGAGCAACCGTCGCTGGTAAAAACACAACACACTTTTACATTTTATATTTTGGTCAGATTACCTAACCTCTAGTCTACGATAACCTTATGATATTTAGTCAACTGAAAATAGACTAAAACGAAAAAAATTTAGATGCCTAAATTAAGACTGAAACTAAGTCCAAATTTATTGTGAAAATTAACACTGCCTCAAAAACCCTATCCCCCATATTTTTTCCCATACTGGCTTCTCTTTTACTTGCTCCCTGTTTGGTCCAGAATTTAATTTAAAAGCCTTAATGTCGTGAATAATTATAGCCCAAGTTATCTTGAAGATCACATCATTCAATCAGAAGTACCTGGTTCAGACAGTCCAGGACATAGATGCTGTACTCATTCCAACTGAGGATCCAGCCCTCTTTCAGGAAACAACTAAGCAGCCCGAGCTGGCGGTCTGCTGGACGGTACCCTCCGATCGGGTCAGGACGAGGAAACAACTCAAACTGAGGTATCTGAGTCAGACAGGTGTACAGAAAACAGGTCTGTTACTAACACAGGTGTATCAATTTCAGTGTATATGTATAAGTATGTGTTGGTGTTTCCCAGTGTACCTGTGAGTTAAAGAGGGGCTTGAGCAGCCGGGTGTCCTCCACCTGTCCTCTGATGTCAGACCTCCACAGTCTAAGTCCAGGTCGAGCAGCAAAAACCTGAAGGTCACTCTGTTTACAGAGAGCAGGTAGGAAACAGGCTCCGAACCGTCCACTGCTGTAACAGCACACAAATTCCACAGTATCAGTACAGGTACAAGTGATGCTTCTTTGTACGAGTATCACCAGTGAGCACAGGTATAGATAATATAGACGAGTACCACTAAATCAGTAACCGGTACAATTTTAGGGTCTTTACCTTACAACAGCGGTCCCCAAACTTTTTTGGGCCACAGACCGGTTTAATGTCAGACAATATTTTCACAGACCGGCCTTTAAGGTGTGGCGGACAAATATAAGAAAATAAAATGACACGACCAAGACAAAAACTGTGGCATTTTGTAAATATAATAATAAACGCAAATTCACTGTGTAATTGTGTAACTTTATTAGCAGCATCCTCCTGAAATGTGCCAACAACACTGACACCCTCCTCTCTGCCACTTAATGCTCTCTGGTCGCTATGGCAACGTGTAAAAATTTCTTTCAAAATACGACACACAACTGCAACAGGAGGTGAGATGAGGATGGGGTAAGGGGATGGGGAGGCGGGGTGGGGATAGGTGGGGTCTGCGGTTACCTCTTGCGGGGCTTGGTGCCCAGCTGTAGCACTTCCTGTTTCTGTGTGCAGTATAGCAGGGATCTCTGCTGCGTTGATACCAGCAGCACCTGGTGACTATACTCCATCTGAACCACACCTGAGGACTCCTCCAGCAGCAACACAGGCTTACACACCCCCTGCACGGACGCACACACACAGTGTAAGGGCGGGTGTGTTACAATGGACAGGACGGAGGCAGTGTTGGTATTTACCTGGTCCAGGTCCAGAGAGGTGAACACAACTCGTCCTTTATCGTCACCGGAGAAAAGCTTCATCCCGTTTGTGCTCCACGCCAACGCTGTGACAGAGCCTTTATGGAGGCCGACAACGTCGAAACGCCGCAGCTGCACAGAGACAGACAGCTGTGTGTGTGTGTGTGTGTGACACGGGTGCACAGAGGCAGAGGGGGTAACAACAGCGTTCATTGTCAATCAATCTTCTTACCTGTTTGTTGCGACCAGGAAGCGGAGATACCAGCTGAAAGACTGCAACCCGTCCTGAAGAGGTTCCTACAGCAACCAGGTCATCAAAGCAGCTGAGCAGCTTCACAGCTGTGATTGCATCATACTTCCCCTGTTACACACACACACACACACACACACACACACAGGTCAAAAGCAGTCTCCTGTCTCTCGGTCTTCCAGGTGTGAACTTGTTACCTGTCCTGTCTGTGGTGAACAAACATCTCACCATGCACTGCAACATGTTTTATGATCATGTGATCTGTCTCGGTGCGTCTCATTCCTGTTCAAACCTTTTCAAGCTCTCACAGGTGGCTCCAGGAGAGTTTGAGGTTGAACCAAATGTAACCTGTAACACCTGAACCTGAATGCATCACTGGTCACATGACTGCAGGAGATGATTGTCACCTGTCTGAGCACACCTGCATCAGTGTAAACATGAGTTAATGAAAGTCTGAGCGCATCATGCAGATGCAAAGGTACCCGTTTAAAGAATCCAAATATAATTTCTGTCTTTATTTAACCTGCCAGCTATCTGACATCACCTGTGTGCCATTGCCTGTCTGACACAAGTCCACATAAACCTCCCCAACACTTAGTACCTAAGTATTGTAGGAAAAGACCTCTCACCTCTAAGCTGTATTTGTTCAGGTGTGCGAGCCGGCGGCAGTACAGGTAGAGCATACCAATGCTGCTGCCCACAGCCAGGAAGTCACTGCTACTGTCCAAAGCTGTCAGGTAAACCAGGACTGACCTGAAGCCCCGCTGCACCTGCAGGGAAACAGGGGACCCCTCAGCTTTATCTCTGACACCATCATCATCATCCACACCTCGACAGGTACATACCTTGGCTGGGATGGCATTCAGCAGGTAGTAGAGTGGGCAGAACTCCCTCAGGACAGACTGCGGGGCCAGCTGAGCAGCCATGTTACTGCCGAGGTGAACTCAGCTGATCCTAGCAAAAAACAACAACACAGAAATACACCTGAGGACAGGTGAAAAACCTGCTCATCACCTGCAGGAGCCTGAACCAAAGAGTTCAGTGAATATCTGTTTAGAACCTTCTGGCTGTTCTGGGAACGCCAGGAAGTCTCTCACTACCGTCAGGATTTTAATCTTTAACCCTTCACCAGTCTGCGAGGGCGGCGCCCTGAAGCACGTGAACGCCTGAGATTTACCGATAGTACGGCAGCTCAGTGGATCAAACAGACACCGAATTAAAAAAAAAACGCTAGCCAAGCTCAAACGGTGCTGCTGAACACTGATCTAATTTTCGCTGAGGCGGATTCACAGTAAAATCTCCGTTTGTTAAGTGGAGTTCGGCGTGGACGCCATGAAGGTCCCTATTCCTGATCAATTATCAATGAGCCTTTACGCCAAAAACATGTTTGCGGTTCGACATCTGGCAGCTACACGCCGCGCAGACGCAATATAAGGGAGCCAGCGACGTCATTCTACTTTTCATTAAAATAACAATAAAGGTGAATCTGCAGTTTGAAAGCGACCAGCCTGAACAAACGTTGAAATTTAACCGGATTTAAAGCCTGTTCGGTGGAGCAGACTTGTGCCAAATAAAGCAGAACCGTTTGCTGGATGTTATGGAAAGTCTTGGTTTCCCTTAAGCTTCTGTTCTTGTGTTCCAAACTCAGCGGATCTTAAAAATGGCCGTTTACTGAACGGAGTTTGGTTTGACGTTGCAAAAGGCTGATGTTAGCTCGGTAAGGTTCTGTGGAAGGTGACAACTGAGAATAAATATCCCCAAAACGAAGTGAACAAACAAAGAAATAATTAAATAAACAAAAACAAACAAACAGTCACCGCTTTGTTTACACATAAGTGTCCGGGCTAGCATCAGTGTCGAACGCTGTTAGCACGCTGGCTAACACCGGCGCGTGAAGGAGATCGTGACATCTCACCGAAAGCTGCCCGCGAACGAGGCCGCGCAGATGTTGATCCAGGTGTTTTTGGTGCAGCTGGGTGTTGGGGATCGGACAGGTGACATCGCCCTGCGTGACTGCTTCCACCGAGGCCGTCCGCAAACTGCGCCACCTGTTGGTCACAAGCATCAAGACGCCGCGGCTCCCCTCAGCTTCCGGTTTTTATATTTATTTTAGGTGTTTGTTTGTTTATTCTGGGTAAAACTAAAACTCCACCGATAAAACTCCATCTCCTGCCTTATAATTAATAAATAAACATAAACATTCAGAATTTAATGACCGGAAACGGAAACTCGACAACAGCTGACTGGAAAACAAGGAAACTGGATCAGATTAACAAATATTTTTAACTGGAACAGACGAGTAAAACTGGTGAAAAATGAATGACTGGATTAATTTAACTTGATTTTGTGTGTGTGTTTTCTGGAGATACATTTATAAAAGTAAATCAATATAAAGATGAAATTAGAGAAATATCCGGTATACAAAACTCTCTAATCAATCATAATGTGCTGTTTGCTCACAAACAGCTTTTCGTCAAAATGTCTTTATTTTAAAACGCTTAGGGTATCTTTAATGTAAATGCGATTTTATTTTCTATTAATCTTCAGTGAACTAAACTCGGCTGTGATTTTACACACTTTTAAAGTGATTTTAAACTTTTTTAAAGATGACCCACGCCGGATCTTTTCACGGTGAAACACTGGATCCGCTCCGGGAAATGCGCGCTCCCGCTCCTGCTCGGGCTAAGCTAGGCTAGTTCAAATCTCCCCCCGCTAACCGTCAGCGCTCCCGGTATCACTGCTCCCGTTAATGTCGTCCTTCATCCCCGCGGAGCGTTTCTGCTTCGTACACACACAGCGTCCATAAATCAGTATTTATTCGGTGTAATCGATCGATCGATCCGGCTGGTTTGATCCCCCGAGTGTCTGCACTGACTCCAACCTCACAGCCAAAATGGCGGACAGCGAGGGTGACAGAACAATAACAGCCCCGGAGTCGTCGGGGGCCGCGGATCAGCCCCCCACCGCCCTGAGCGCCCAGCTCGGGGACGGCTCACCACCAACCCCCGCTGCTCACAGCAGCAAGCCCGGGGAGAACGTAGCGGCGGCCGGCAACCAGAGCGGCAATCTGAAGCCCGTGTCCGGCACGGAGGGCGACCAGCCGGGCCACAGTGTACCCGTGGCGTCCGGGGCTCAGCTGGCGGAGCTACTGCCGAGCCAGCCGGAGGAGCAGAGCATTCTGGTGGCCACGGAGTTCACCGACCTGGCTAACACCACCATCCTGTACGTGCAGCCAGACGGCAGCCTGGTGGAGAGCTCCGGGCTGACGGCAGAGGAGCAGCAGGCGCTGCTGGAGCAGCTCACCAAGCAGCAGGTGGTCCAGGTTTCCGACACCGAGGCGGCCCAGCTGCTCCAGCAGGGCCAGCTGATCAAACCGGCTCACAGCGCAGCTCTGGATCCGAGTCAGCTGCAGCAGGTCATCAACCAGGTCACCAAGTCCCAGCAGCAGCAGGTCCAGGTGTCACAGCAGCAGGTCCCAAAGCAGCAGATCCAGGTCTCCCAGCAGAACCTGAAAGGCCCGAACAACGCCTCCCAGCAGCTGAAGAGCGTGGCCCAGCAGGTGGCCATGCAGACGGGAAGCTCGATCCCCTTGATCCAGAAAAAGGTGGGTCACATAATAATAAAAATAATGATAATACTACATTTTATTTGAAAGCGCCTTTCAGAGCACTCAAGGACACTGTACACAGCAGAATAATAAAAGCAAGCAATTTACACAATCATAAGAGCATAAGACATAAAACACATTTGAAATAGCAGAGTGTTATGTGGGATGAGCTGTTTTGAACAAGTGCGTTTTGAGTCTAGACTTAAAAAGAGAGAATGAAGTGATATTTCTTATATCAGGAGGAAGGGAGTTCCAGAGTCGAGGAGCAGAGCAGCTGAAAGCCCTGCTCCTCATGGTGGCAAGACGGGGAGAGGGGACAGAGAGAGAGAAGAAGATCTAAGACACTGAGATGGAATGGTGATCTGAACCAAATCAGAGAGAGGGAGAGATGTTGAATAGCCTTAAATGTATACAGAAGCATTTTGAAATTGATGCGATATTTGACCGGGAGCCAATGAAGCTGCTGCAAGACAGGAGTGATGTGATGGATGGAAGGGATCCTGATGATAATATGGGCAGCAGAGTTCTGGACCCATTGGAGCTTGTGGATGGATTTTTGAGTAAGACCAAAAAGAAGCAAGGCTATGGACAAGAGTGGCAGCAGCATGTGGGGAGAGAAAAGGACGGAGACAATTGAAAATATGCAGACCGAGTGACATTATTGATGTGTGAATTGAAAGATAGAGTACTGTTGAGGATGACACCCAAGCTTTCCACAGAGGAAGAAATGGAGACCGGCGAGTTTTATTTTTTGATTGAGTATTGATTGTAATAGAGAAACTGTTGTTTCTGGATAATGTTGATTTAGAGCCGACCAAGACAAGCTCGGATTTGTTACTGTTGAGTTTAAGAAGATTAGAAGAGAACCATGAATTTAGTTCGGCTAAACAGAGGGTGAGGGAGGATGGGGGGAGAGCAGAATCATGATTAAACCAGAAAACCAGACTGGAACTATTCATACAGATTATTGTTAGTGGCAACTATCTTCTTGAGAATTTTTGAGAGGAATGGTAGATTGGAAATAGAACAAAAATTGTCAAAATTATTGAGGTCTAGACCCGTTTTGTTTTTTTTTGTTTGTTTGTTTTTTTCAATATTGGGGTGATGGCAGCAACTTTAAAGGAAACAGGAACAGTTCCAGTGGTAAGTGAAGAATACAGGGTGGGCCAATTCACAAATAAATTGTTCAAAAATCATACAATATGATTTTTGGATTTTTCTTTTTAGATTCTATCTCTCACAATGGAAATGCACCTATGCTGAAAATTGTAGACCCCTCCATGATTTCTAAGTAAGAGAACTTGCAAAATCACAGGGTGATCAGATACGTATTGACATCACTGTATGAGGGGAAGCAGAGAGGGTAGACAGGCCTTGACCAGCACTGTAGGAATGGGATCTAGCTGACAAGGAGAAGGTTTTGAATTTCAGATGAGATCTGAAATATCAGTGACAGAGGAAAGTTGGAAAGCAGAAAGCAGTGTGATGGGAGTGGGATTGCAAATGAAGAGCTACATGGAGGAAGATCCATGCTGAGAAAATCCAACTCGATTGGGGCCTGGACAGGTGATGCAGGTGAGGCGTGGCAGCAGCAGCTCGCAGTGAGCTGCCGTCTCCGTGTTTCTGAACATGTTTACCTGCTTCAGGTTCAGAAACATAAAAACGGGTTTGATTGTGAATTTTCATGTAGAACTTCAATCTTTTCACATTTGGAGCCCTTAGAACTTTTAAATGCTTCACACTGACATAAGAACTCATCAGTCCATTTTCATTATCCATACACAGGAATCCTTAAACCAACTTCTTCATCGACTCAGTTTGTGATCTTAATGTTGCCATGGTAACAAATCTCTGAATAATCACACTCATCATGTGTTTTGATCTACTTTCTGTGTGTCTGTCCTTTCAGTCGGAGCCCGTTAGGATCCAGATCCAGGTGCCTCCCAAACAGGAAGTGAAGCCTGGCTCCGCCACCCAGCAGAAGGCGGTCACTCAGCCGCAAGTGAAGCTGTCAGCCAATGGCAGCGTGAGCAGCACTCAGATTATCCACATCCAGCCCGTGGTTGGTCAGGAGGGTCAGCAGTTCTTCCTGCAGCAGAATCCTGGAGACCCGCCCATCCAGCTGCTGCTACAGAGCCCCGCCCCCGTGGTCGGCTCACTGCTACCATTGGTCCACAAGCTGACAGGCCAGACAGCATCAGTTGCCTCCAGCGTAGGTCAGAAACCCACGGCAACACCAATCAGAGTGTCCACGGCACCCACTGTTAAGACCCCAATCCCTTCAATAATTAAGACTCCACCCACTACTGTGGCTAAAACTGTTAGCTTTCCATTAATTAAAACACCTGCTAACGGCACGATGGCTGCTGCCCGTAAAAGTCCCATTAAACCACCTGTCACAGTCACGGCAGTCCCAGTACAGACCGCTGCGCCTGCTGCACAATGTGTCACGGTGGCCACGCCCTCTACAGCCCCTCCCACTAAGGACAGAAGTGAGCAAAAAGAGAAGGAGAAGAAGGCAAAGAAGAGGGAGAAAAAAGCAATGAAGGTCCAAACCCGGTCCGGGCGGGTCTCCAGACCACCGAAGTACAAAGCCAAAGACTACAAGTTCATAAAGACAGAGGACCTCGCCGAAAGTCACCAGTCCGACTCAGACGACTACTCTGACATGAGCGTGGAGGAGGAGGACGGCGGGGGCAGCAGGAAGGATGGCGCCACACCCGGCAGCTCCCTCACCTACAGCCACAAGTCTCGGTCCCACCGCTGCCAGACCTGCGACAAGGCCTACATTGGTGCTGGCGGCCTGAACCGCCACTACAAACTGAACCCGACCCACGGGGAGCCAGAGCCACCCGGCGACCCACCGGGGAACACACCGCACCCCCTTCCAGACAACAGCCAATCAGAGGAAACGGCAACAGTTGGCGTCAATGAGGAGGAGGAGAAAAATAAGGATGACAAACCTGCTGCCACGGCAACAAATAAAGTGAGAAATCATCCACCAATCACAGCAGAGATCTGTCATCCTACAGTTTATTTTCTTATTGTCTGTGTACAGTTAATAAGCTGTTAACTAACCAGCTAATTATGGCTGGTTAGCCCTTTCTGCACCTCAAACATTCAGGATAATAACAGCTGTCGACAGTGATCTGACTGTTGTCCGTCTGCAGGTGGAGGGGGGTCCAGCAGCAGCTGTAGGACTCAGAGGCCTCCATCATCGGGGCCCCGGCCGTCCCCGAGGACGAGGGCGAGGCAGGGGTCGGGGACGAGGGCGGGGACGGTCACTGGGGCCGCCTCCTAAGGTGAGATTGCTCAGTATGAAAGTGATGAACGGCTGCCGGTGAGAGTTCATGTTACAGCTAGCCGGTCGTCATCGTTCCCAGACTTTGAAAGTGCCGTCGCTGTTCTGTTGTAGTTGAAGGACTTCAGCTTTTCAGCTCTTTGTTCTTTGGAGAGAAATTTGCTCCCTGCAACATTACAGTCGGGCTCAATGTCTGCAGTGGAGAGCACACAGGTGACACTGAGAAGCAGAAGCTTCTTCCTCTTTGAGTGAAGAACAAAACTCCAGCTGTGACTCAGTTCATTTTTACTCCTGGCACAAACAACTGCTGCTTTGTAACCCGCTTCAGTTCACTCACTTCACCCTGCGTGTGCTTCAGAGGTCCCTGGCAGAGAGTGCACTGCTGCCTGCTCCTATGTCACTTCACCTGGTGATCCAGGTGTGCTTTATCCCAATTCAAACTAGAGCTGGGCGATATAAGATTTTTTCATATCACGATATGTTTTTTTCATTTCAGGCGATAACGATATATATCACGATAAAAGCCAAATAACTATATTTGTAAGATTTAAATGTGCCGTTGCTCACAAGTAAAATGTGAAATATGTCTGTGAAGGTTCTCAGTCATCCAGGTCATCGTAGTCAAAGAAAAATGTGAAATAATCAGCAGCTTGTTTTGATTTAAATATTTATTTCCCATAATAAGTTCAACAGGGTAGATGTACTTAAGGAACATGAGATTTTTTCAGATAAATAAAGGCAAATATTGCAAACTACACAAAAGGCAGCCGCTAAAGCGTTTAAGCTTCAAAACAGAACAAACAAAACAAACTGAATTGTCAATTCCACTTAGAAACAAAATATTAATTCTAAAAATAAATCTTAGTTTGTTTTACAGAAGAACAGACACAATTGACTAACTTTTGTCAACATCAAATAAACTGAGAACTAAAAGGAAATTCTCAATCTCTCCTTGTTGTATAGCTGAGCTTTTCAAACAGTTTAACAGTTACTTTAGTCTGACAAAAGCCGAATGACGAATCAGCGCTTCCAGTCAGAGACTGAGCATGCACCGCTTTATTGTATTTCCAGACTTGCTTTCGGCACATTTACAGAGCGCTACTCTGTTTTTGTCAGACTTGAAAGAGCTGAAATACCTTCACACTACAGAACTTCTGTGGCTCTTCTGTTCGACAATCTCTCCGGCGTTGGAACCATCATCTGTTTTCTCTTCACTAACCTTCGGTCACGCTCTCGGTTGATTTTTCTCTAGTCGGCACTCATTTCCTCCGTTACCCGGGCGGCACGGCGGCTGGCTGTTTCCCAAATACACATGTGCGGCTTGGCACTTGTGCTGTACATAACAAGTCACCTGACGTGACGCTGCGGCTATGATTGGTTCGGCTCTGCGCTACTTAATTTGGATTGGCTGTTCTTTTTTTTTTTTAAGATGACGAGCGGTGAGGTTTATCGCAATAGTTTAACTTTTCTATCGAGAAAAAGTTATTTCGCAATACACATCGTTATCGTTCTATCGCCCAGCTCTAATTCAAACTAAAAAGTACTTTCATCTTTCAGAAAACTCACATTTCTCAGACACATGGGCTCTGACACATTTACAGAGAAGCTGCATTCATGCACGCACAGACACACTTGAATTAAAAAAGGATAAATGTTGCCTTCAAAATAAAAGCAACAAAGTAGTATCGTCCTACAAAATGGCAAAACACAGTAATCATTCTGTGTACGGTGTCTGTGATGGGACAAACAGCACAATATGCGACCTCACGCGCTGTCGGGATGCTTTGCTGTAAATAGACCTTTGTTCAACTCTTATTAGACCTTTGACTACATCTGTCACTTGTCCAGGTGAGCTCACCTGTACAGTAGTTTGCACAGAAACCTCGTCCTGCTCTGTTAGCACTCAGGTGAATCTGATTGCTCATTTTTCACAGGTGACTGTGGGCCTCGTGAGTAGGAGAGGTCGCCGTGGTCGACCTCCGAAGTTGGGTGTTACCATGGTAACAGCAGAGCAGCAGGTAGAGAGAAGACGAGAGCGTCTAGAGGAGGTAAGGTGGAGGAAGCAGCTCCTTTCAGAGTAAAGGTCTTCAAAAATATTGATTTATGTGTAGTCACCTAATGTGCTAACACCTGAGTGTCCTATCACGTCGCTCACAGGTGGTGGAGCAGTGCGAGGATGAGGAGCTGATGGACATCGTTCTTCCTCGTCTGACCAAAGTGATGAGTCTGTGGGAGCTAATGCTGGCAAAGGTACGCACACACGAAGGACAAACCTTTATCCACACCTGCCGGGATCTGTGACATCATCAGGGGCTCAGAATCAGAATACTTTATTAATGCCAGAGCAAATCATGTGAGCACAAGACAGTGGAGCATGTCATTACAAACAGCTGTAATAAATAAATATCCTGACAGTTTAAACTGAGCTGCTCTCTCATCACACTGACTCTTATTTTCTCTGTAAATGATGTGCAGCTATTGCAGTGTATCATGTGCCCTGGCTGTTCCAGGTGGAGCGCGGCGGTCCGGGTCGAACTCATTTCCCAGACATTTACCGTGAGTTCGAGTCCCTGCAGGCTCAGGTGAGGCAGGCCGCCCAGGATTACATCAGCAGCCCACAGGGTGGAGCCACGCCCCTGGAAATCAGGAACATCGAGGTGAGGCCCATGCTGACATCAGAACACCTGTTACAAGTGGACCCTGCGGCGTACAGGTGACCCAGACCGTGCTGTGTTTCAGGTGGCCAGGTCTCTAGGGATCCTGGACGAGGTGAACAGGATGAAGGTGGTTCCTGGAGCGTCTCCTGGCTCCAGTTCAACAAATAAGAACGTGCGATACATGGAGGTAAGCACACCTGCATCCAAGTTGTTATAACAAGATAAGCCTACGTCCCCGCATGGTCGGGCGGTCAGTCTAAGCAGCCAATCACAGCTTTAGAGTCGTAGCTGACAATGAGGTCGACCACAGCTTCTCACTGAGGTTTACCTGAAGATTAGAGGTACGGTTCTGATCCGCATCAGTCTCCTTCCCAGAACTCTAAGATGCTGCCGCCATCCAAGAGGTTCAAGATGGAGAACAGCGTCCCCGTGCATCACAATGGCCTCGAGACGCCAAAAACAGGTATGGCTGGAATGTCCTAATCTACACCTAAATTGCAGATAAAACATCTATCTGTGCTTTCTTAATCTCTCTGCATGTCGTCCGACCAGGTGGGACCGCGGTGACCTCTGTGACCCCTCTGAAGTCCTGCTCGGTCTCTGTCGCTCCTCTCGTGATTCCAGAGGGAACCAGACTGTTGACAGTCTCTGCTGACTCCTCCAGGTGAGCTGTCTCTACCTGCTGTTTGCTAAGTACATGTGCGTGGTAGCCATGCCCTGAGGTGACGATGTGATCACAGGTGACCTGTGAGGTCAGGGTTTCCGTAATGTGGCGAATGTATTTTTACTCGGCCATTTCTAGAAAATCGAGTTCAGGTGAGGTCACTTCTGGAAAGTGCTCCTGTCTCACTGCACTGCAATGTTTTTCTCACAGCTCCTCACAGGCCCCGCCCCCTGACACCCCTATGGAAGTGACCCCAGGTGAGGACCATGACGTCCACCAGGAACAGGCGTCAAGCTCTACAGACATCGGACCCCGGGTGACGGAGCTGGAGAAAGCTCTGGGTTCAAGTCCCAGTGACCCCACGGACACAAAGTCATCTGAGCCCGCCCCTACACCCGGATCTGTCATCAAGCCTGAATCCAGCCTGATCCAGACTCTAAGCCCCTCCAACCCTGAGTTGGGCCCCTCGGAGGCCAAAGAGGTGCAGGAGGGCGAGGAGATCTACATCCAGACGGAGGGGCTGACGGTGCAGCTGGCAGAACCGGGCTCAGACGGGATTGTGATCGTTAACGGGCCAGATGGAACCACCATGCACATTCAGACCCCGGAGGGCGTGCCGCTGGAGGCGGTCCAGGCCCTGCTGGGCATTGAGGCGTCCGACGGAGCCAAAGCCCCCCAGTAAACACCTGGACCGGAACCAGCACCTGGTCTATACCACGCTGACTTTTAAGGTGGAGTGAGGCAGTGCTGCAGACAGACGTACCTGACACCATCCTGCACTTTCGGCGCCCCCCTCAGGTTTCTGCTGGACTTTACAGCTGTAGTAAACACTGCCGCCTGCAGGGGGCGCCTGCTCTGACTCCGCCCTGCTGAGGACAACAGGACGAACAATTCCGTTAACCTGACCCCAGACCGTACCTGGAAACTTAGGTCCGGCCATTTCTGGTTCAGACTGAAGCTCCTGTTGATGATGTTCGCCATGACTTCAGAAACCAGAGGGATGGTGTCATGGCGACAGGTGGTTTCCCCTTCATCCAGGTGCAGTAGCGTGTTCTGCAGACTCTGGGCTCTGTACAGTGCATCTGATTGGCTCGTTTAGTGCCACCTGCGATGATGTCATCAGCAGCCTCCCTGGTTTCCTGCACTCTGATTGGCTGTGAATGTGTAAACTTTGTGTCTGGACTCGTTGACCGTGAAGTGATCCGTTGGATGTTCATATGTAGATAAAGTTTAAAAAGTTGCACTATTTTATTACTTTTTATAAAATTCACACAACACGTTCTCCAAACGGGATGAGAACATTCGGAGAACCGACGCAAGAACAGAGGGAAAAACGTTGTCCTGTTCGAGTGTTTCCTGTTCCTCCCAATAAACTAAGCTGAACTCCACCCACCTCAGAGCGTCTGTGTTCTCGCGCACACACCTGTCAACCCTCTAACCAGGGACGTCCACCTTTTGCTTCCACTGAAAATTTAAAACACACACAGCAGATTTAAAACAACTTTATTGTACACTGTTCATGTGTACAAAGACCTCCGTCTTTATTTCAGGCACATAAACACATCACATCCATAAAGGGCGGGCTGTGGGCTTCAGCACCCAGACGCCATGGCTACAGGTGGCTCATGCAGAGTCTGACCAGGTGTGTCGCTTCCGGTTTGAACAAACTTGCCATCAATCCGTGATGTAACAAGGAAAAAAAAAAATGCTTAAACATAACATCGCCACGGCAACCAAACGCTTGAGCGGGTAAGTTCTTTGTGGAGATGTTTAATCTTAATGATGTCATCAGAATTTAGCCACACAAGTACAGGTGAGGCAACAGGTGAGCTCCGCTGTGCTGATGACAGGTATTGATCAGTTTATTTCCTGTGATCTCAAACAAAAAAGGGGCTGAGTGAGTCTCCTTCATCAAGGTGGAACCAGGGTCACACCTGCATCAGGTTTAATGGATGATCAATAGAGTCACTGATCAGTCTGGCGTTCCTCTGTTGCGACTCTTTCATGTGCTTCATCTCCGACAGGGCTGACGGTCTCACAGTGGGCGGTGCCCAGTCTCCAGCAGCAACGCCTCCAGCCTGAGTCTGCTCTGCGTGGGAATGAACGGCTGATGGAGCCAGCAGGACAGAAAGACCATGCAGAGGTCAGAGGTCACCGTGTGAGCCACTTCCTGTAGGATTGTCTGCTTCAAGAGGAGCTCCTGACGGAACGAGTCGAGCAGCACCTGAGAGATTTCACCTGAAACACAAATTAAACAATCACCCAAAGGGATCCCAGCATGCAGCTCCACGACAGGACAGGTAGTGTGCTGCCTCACTCAGGGGCACGTTACAGGAAGCAGGTTCAGTTACAACTGAGTCTTTTAACCTCAAGATGAGGGAGAAAGAGAGTTAACGTCGACTATGAGACAGTAACTATGGTAACACTGAACCTAACCGTATGCTGGCAGGTGTTTTTTGCCTGACTCCTCCCCTCCTGCTGCACCTGAATCAGCTGACTGACCTCAGATTCATGAAGTTGGAGCTCAGAGGAGACAATCTGCAGAAGTCTTTACAAACGCTGAAGTCTCACATTTATGTTAGTTTGTTATCAATCAGTCAATCAGTAATCAATGTATCAGGACAGAGACAGTGATGACATCACAGCTCTATCATCATCTGTAGTCAGTGTTGGGGAGTAACGGAATACATGTACCGCTGTTACGTATTTAAAATACAAAATATGAGTAACTGTATTCCGTTACAGTTACCGTTTAAAAAGGTGGTATTTAGAATACAGTTACTTTGTTGAAATAAATGGATTACACGGCGGTACTTCCCTGTTTCATATTGTCGCGGGTCAGGACTGTTTGGGTTTTGTTTGACAGCTACGTTCTGTTGTTCCAGGCGGCAGCGTTACGGTTGCCATGGTTACAGGGTGACGCTCTCTCTCTGCGTGTTTCCTGGGTGAGAGAGCGCCTGTTGTTGTTGTGCTAAGCTAATAGGCAGAATGCTACAGGTCTAAAGAATGTAGCATCATAGGCAGTGTAGTCCGTGCTGCAGGGAGAATGGACTGCCATACCCGTTATGTGTCTGTGAGCGAGGGAGGGAGAAAAAGGAAAAGTTCGAGCTGTCATCGAGCAAAAACGGGAGCTGGAAGCATGTAAATATAATAATAACCACTGCAGCCAAGAAGAGTGCCTGACGAGCCCAGCTGTAAGTAAGCTATTAAGACTCGACTGTACGCTTTGTTCGTGTTTTCCTCCAAAAAAAGTTCAGTTGGAGCAGCCTTTCAACGCCTCTCTCTGTCTCTGCTAGCAAAGTTGACCCAGACAACAAAGTAAAGCTAGTTTTCGGCTATGAGCCCGACACGAACCGACTTATTAGCCAGAGGTCCCTTTACTACGGTTCGGAGCCGCGGACCTTCAGTAACAGTAATAAATCACAGCAATAGTACATTCATGTAGTTGTAAACAGCATGATAATATATTAAGTAATCCAAAGTATTCAGAATACGTTACTCTCATTGAGTAACGTAACGGAATACGTTACAGAATACATTTTGGGGCATGTATTCTGTAATGGAATACATTTTAAAAGTAACCTTCCCAACACTGTCTGTAGTCTTCATCGCCGTGACTCTGTGGACAGTGACGCTGTCAGTTTCCTACATTGCAAACGTTTACTGTGTTACACTCTAATCACCGATCGATCATTTATCATAGTCACCGCTGGAGAATATCTGAGTGAAGATGAGCTCAGATGACTTTTAGACTCTTAAACTGAGACCGTGACGTTTCAAAGCTGCTGCAGACAGTCTGATTGTAATCGGCAAGGTTATTATCGTTAACAAAAACTTAACGAAAACTAGAAGTGAAAAAACATTTTCGTTAACGGAAATAAAAACAAAAAAAGGAAAACGAACTAAAACTGTAATGAGTGTTCACAAAACTAACTAAAATTAACTGAATTTATAGCAAAAATGTGTTTAGTTTTCATTGATGTGTGCGTGTCATACAAGAGTCAAGGGTGAAAATGAAGTTTAGTTTCCAGATTTTTTTCTTGCTGTGTCTCATTATGCCAGCAGGTGGCAGCACGTTAGTCGAGTCGTCTGTGTCGCTGCTCCGTCCACGCGCAGAATCATGTCAGGAAAAGTCGGGAGCCAGAGTCCAATTTGGGATTACTTTGAATATGACTGTGTTTTAGATAAAGCAAGTGTCTTGTAGTGGAAACAGACAAATTATGAGGGACATTTCTAAAGGGAAAAAATCCCACAAACCTTAAAGTGCACTTGAAAAGCTCACACAAGAAGGCTGATCTAGCTTAGCTTGAGAAGGTAAGGGAGCACACTCAACCCTCATCCCCAGAAAACAGAAGCTAACCCCAGGCAAGGCAGCGTGATGCATCCCGAGACAACAGGACGGGGATATCTACACAACTGTGTGAGTCAATTACCTTCAAAAAGTTTATCAATTCACTTGAACCAAAATTACGAACACCCGGTGCTGCGAGAGTTAATAGTCTCATTGGGGCCAAGATATACATTTTATAGTTGCCTGGTATCAATGGTTGTTCATCTGCCTTTATTTATTTATTTATTTATTTTTAAAGGACCCATAGGTGGGAATGTGAGTTGTCTGTCTCTGCCTGTTAGCGCTGCGACAGACAGGCGACCTGTCCAGGGTGCAGTATGGTAGCTGGAATAGCAACATACCCAAGGATGAGCAGAATGACTGATATGATGAAACTGGGATTTTGTTACACTTAATTATTGCAAACACGACTAAAATTATAACTGAAACTAATCAAAACTAAACTAGCAAACAATTGGTAAAAACTAATTAAAACTGATATAAAATTGAAAATCTGAAGTCAAAACTAAATAAAAATAAAAACTAATGAAAATTGCAAAACTATTAAAACCCTGGTAATCGGATTACATTTCAGTCCCTGAAAGTCATCTAACCACATTTTAAAGGTTCCGAGTCTGAGCCTCGACATGTTTGGATCTGCTTCAAGGAATCGCAGGCTCCGGAACAGATCCAAAATGGATTCGGATCACAGATTCAGACCGAATCCGGTTCCAGCTCATCCCGTGTGGCTCTATTTGGATCATTTACAGCTTCTGCATCTCTGACTTCAACCGTCTCTGCTCAGCGTGTGGGCAGCTGAGTGAAAGCTGAGCCACATTTGTCTTTTATCGTTGGAAACTTTGGTGTTTTACTCAAACAATGACTGTCAGGCAGCCATCGTTGATCGTGAAGTTGATATGAGATCAGATTATAATTGTTGAAACAATTTAAGCATTTTTATCCTATAATGGCCGAATTAATGGAATTTGTTAGTGTTACTGATGGAACAGGTAGAAACCGCAGCAGAAACAATTGAATAAAATCTGAGTAGAGGGCGGATCTGCCTGGAGGCTGTTGCTATGGGCAACTAATCTCACAGCTCCATCAGTAAACTGTGGCTGAATCATCGTGAGACGTAAAATTAAGATTAAGCTTCATCTGACCAGAGTCCAAGCTGCTACATGGTTTCCATCAGCCACGCTGCTCACCAAACTCGCTGGTGCTCCAGCTGTGAAACAGAGGAGTTTTTCTTCCTTCGGCTCCAAACTGAAACGCCTCCAGATCCTCTACTCCACGCTGTGATGTCATCAGACGAGCCATCTTCGTCACCACAGCAGCCTGACAGGAAACAAGAAATGAGGTCACACAGTGTTAGAGGTCTTGACGCATGCTCGATGAGCCAGGTAAGCGAATCCCAAAAAGCTGATTCTGTCACTTGGAAGAGTGACGAAATGTTTCTCCCACTGAAAACGCCACGTCCTCATGAACAGAATCAAACCTGATCAGCCTATCAGAGCAGAGCTCCTTCATCGGTCACATGATACGCGTAAAATGCTTGTCATATGAGCATGCTCAGAGGCTCCAGCAGAACATTGATAACCTTCCTGATTCCTGTTATTGATTATTATCTTGCTTGATTAGCTCTATCTGGGAGTTCAGGTTTAACTGATCCAGCTCACTCAGAGAAAGATGGGAAAAGGTGAACCTGATGATGGCATCACTTTAAATCAACAAACTGAGATTCAGTTTAACTTCATAAAGCAGTGGTGCGCATCAGCCCAAGGAGGAGGAGCCTTCATCTGTGTCACATGCTCAGTCAAGATCAATACTGATCAGCTTTTGTTTAGTGGTCAATAAAAGCTGTTTCTCACTTTCTTTTGAAAGGTCTGTGTGAGCTTTTACTCTCTGCACTCAGATTATTGATCACTGATGGCGCTGCTGTGTGTGTGTTTATTGATTATTGATTGGATTCTGAACCAGTGTTTTCTGTCTCTGAACCTAAGTGTAAATAAAGTTTTTTGAAGCTTCACCATTTTGTCAACGACTTCCTGCAGTTTGAGACATTTGTCCTGCAGCTCGGAGGCTCCGCCCACGTGCTGTGGTGAGGAAGAGGGTGGAGGCGATGAAGAGTTGTTGAGCAGCAGCTGATCGCTCTGAGCACTGAAAACACATTTTAGATCGATCAATCACATGATCGATCAACACCTGGCATTCCTGAAATCATCAGTAAACTGACCGCCTCATGTTGATGATGCTCGCCACCGCCATGAAGCCATCCTCATTCAACCTGTCCCACCGCAGCATCATGTTGTGCCAGTCGGCAGCGTTGTCTTTGATCTTTCTCGCACTTCCTGTGATTGCAGCAGACTTCCTGTTTGCTGACGTCACTGAGATGTCACCTGAGAACAGAGTCACGTGATTTTGTTGTTGATAGTTTTAGTGACAGAGCGTGCAGGCGACACGACAAGACAATCCATAAAACCTGCGTAAGCCTCGGTTCTCAACGTGCAGCTCGCCGCCTCACAGCGGCCTCTGTCACTTCCTGTGATCTCACAGCTCAGAACGTGACAACATTTCTAAACTTTTTGTCAAAAAAGTCATTTAAAAAAAACATACAAATGTCAAAAATTTTAATAAAATGAAGTAAAGCAAATTAAAAATTGCTCGTCACTGACCAATCACAGACATGATGCTACTTTAACCTGTGCAGCCTTCAGGAGGTCACCTCATTACATCACCATTCAGCTGTCAAAGGTCAACCGTTACTAACCCTAACATATCCAGGATTTCTTGCCTTGTCTGGCTTCACTGACCTCATCCACTCCAGCTCTGCAGCAGCGGTCACCTCATCCAGGTAACTCAGGGTTTACCTGGCTTTAGCCGGGTCAGGGGGTATTTCACCATGGTAACGCTGCCGGTCTGAAGCGATAATAATTCCTGCTGGTCAATAATCGATATCAAGCTGCCCACCTTTATGGTCCACGTGACTCCAGGCAAAGGTGAAATCCTACAGGGACCTCAGGTGTATACATATGACGTCACTCTTTGTTGTCGTTTTGGTCTCTAACCTCTGACCCTGAGCGCGTGATCGCTGATTAATAACGGAAAGGCTTCCGCCAGTCAGCTGAAACCTTTTGCTGCGCGTGCCATTGATCAGCTGGTTAGTCACGTGTGGATCGATTATCAATCACCCACCTTCCATCTGATCGATCAGCTCCGACCAGCTCCACCCGCTCAGCTTATTCTTCGGCGGTTTTTCTTCCAGTCGTCTTCTTTGACCGCGGGTGTCTGGTTTCCGGTCTCGGCACTCCTCAGGTAAACTCACCTGTGCGCGAGAAGCAATGTTCTGACTTTAAACTGATTTTCTGCTCTTACACGTGACTGACGATGCAGCCTTTTCAATTCTCTGACATGCGCAATAACGTCTGAAACTTACTGGCCGTGACGTCAGCACTGGGACCGGATGTTGTAAGTAAGTGTCAGTGCGCCTGCGCTAACACTGGGACTGCCGTACTTTTACTGACTCTCTTTTTCTGTGGAGATCTTTTAAAATCTGGCGATAATCAATAATATCACGCAGGCGCAGGCAGAGTGAGAAGAGCTGTCGGAGCTGACCATAGACACGATCAAGGATCGATATCAGCTAATCAAAAAGGCGGTGTTGCGGCTTTGATGACGTCAGGGCCGCTGCTCAGGTAGCTCCGTGATCGATTATCGGAGGTGAGAGATGGCGCTGCAGCTTCCGGCCGAATTGTGGCTGAAAGTGTTCAGCTTTCTCTCCTGGAGGGACAAACTGAGCATGCGCTGCACCTGCTCATACTTCAGACACCTGCTGGATAAGTCCCGCCCCCTGTGGAGGGGCTTCAGCGTGGTGCTGCAGAACCTCTCGCGCTACAATCGCTCGTTCTGGCGCAGCCTGGCTCAGAGGCACGTGGGCAAAGTGCTGCTGCGCTCAGGTAAGAGGAAGCACCTGAAGCAGCTGCACGCCTGGCTACCGGCGCTCTGCGGCCTGCGACTGGACGACTGGAGAGAGGGGGGCGTGGATGATCTCAGACTGTTCCGCCAGCTTCAGCGACTGTCCGTCACTTCCTGTTCCATACCTCTGAGGAACCTGGACTTCCTGTTTCCTCTGAGTCAGCAGCTGACGCAGCTCAGCCTCTGTAACGTGCAGCTCACCTGTTCTGCCTCTCACCTGTTGGCCACCGTTGGTCAGTTGACGTGTCTGACCTCGCTACTGCTGCACCACGACGGCAGCCTAAGGGTCCCGTCCCTCAGCGGTGTCCTCGCTCACCTGAGCGAGCTCACACACCTGTCCTGGACCATGATCACCTACAGGACGCTTCCACACGACTTCTTCAGCCCCGCCCACCACACAGGTAGGCACACCTGGATCAGTCGCTCGCTGAGATATTTAATAGTTAGATTATTGATCTTGATGGTTAGGCACTGGTGTGTTCTGCCTTCCTGCTGAACCTGCCTCACCTCTGACATGGAACAGAGACAGGTGAGATCAGACGTCACATGGCTCAGGTGTGTTTTATCGTCCTGCAGGTGACGCCGCATTGCAGCTGCTGGACTTGCAGCTGCTGAATTATGACGCCGTGGTGACACAGGAAACGCTGCAGCCTTTGTCCCGCCTCCGTAGCCTGTCAGTGTTCCACCTGTACTCCGTACCTGGACCCACCTGTCACCTGCAGACGTGGCTGACGTCACTGCCACACCTAACCAACCTCAGCATCCACGGTGAGTGTCTGTTTCCCCCCTTCGTATTTGTCTATCTGAGCATCTCTCTTATGTCTGCATGTTCAATAGGAGGCCACCCCCTGGCATCGTACGCTGACTTCCTGCCCACCTCGCTGCTCAGCCTGACGCTGTGTGTGGACCTGCAGCCCAACGACCTGCGGGTGGTCTCCGCCCGGGCACCGCAGCTTGAGCATCTTCACCTGGAGCCCTGGAGCTCGTCGTCCGACCTCATCAGACTCCTCCCACAGCTGTTCCCTCATCTGAAAACGCTGCGGATAAGGTGAGCCCGACACGTCACACGCAGTGTCTCTGTTGTAAGTGTCATGATGATATCCATGGTAACCTGCCATCGCTGTTTCAGGCACCAGCACGTGTCCGATGATGACTTCCTGCAGCTGCAGCGACTGCGGCGCCTCGACACTCTGGAGGTTCTGGACTCGTACTACAGACCTGACCCGAGCGACCCAAGCCGGGTCATCTTTGAGCCGAGTCCTCGTTTGCTGCGGCTGACCTCTGACCTGCAGAGACTGACCAATCACAGAGTCAGAGTCATCACCAGCTCACATGGAGACCTGCTCAGCTGCCACTGTGTCTGACCAGTCAGTGAGAGTCTGCCCACCGCGATCAAGATGTAAAACAAAACGTGGGCCATCGCATCACCTTCAGCTTACTATCCAATTGGCTTTCAGGATCAGCCACCTGGGCCCAACAGAACCATTCATTTATTCTTCCACCTGCGGCTTCCTCACAGATACGATACGAAAGAAAGGACGAGATCATCGACATCATCATCACAGGGGGAGGGGACACGGCAGGTTCAAAGCTTCTGTGTAGTCATGGTTACACTCAATGATATGGTGAGGGTCCGGCCGCAGCTGCCGTTATCACTGCTGCATTCTGGGTAACACTTTGATAATCAATCACTTTATTGGACCTTTGATTTCAGACACTGAATGTGTTTCGGGACTTTGAATCGGTTGATAAATAAAAAGTTGTTTGTTTTTTATTTGATTTATTTCACGGTTTGAACTTTAACCTTTTTCTGAGGTCACATGTCATATTTGAATCTTTTGAATAATGACACGTGTTTTCTGTAAATGTCAAAATAAAACTTCTTCCTGTTTTGATTTATTTGGACTGGATTTTTTTTATGCTTCAAAAACCAAACAAATATTTTAAACAAAACAAGCCTAAAAAAAACATTTAACAAACCAATAATTAACTACTTACAGATTTACTAATCAGACTGATTGATCTTCTGTCTATTAACCTAACCAGAGAGTTAGGGTCGATTCTTTGTTCAACTGGCTTGGCTGTAGCTCAGGTGGCAGAGCAGGTCAGCCACTAATCAGAAGGTTGGTGGTTCGATCCCAGGCTGCCTCCTGGCTGCATGTCAAATATCCTTGGGCAAGATACTAACCCCACGTTTGCCTACTGGTGGTGGTCAGAGGGCCCGGTGGCGCCAGTGTCCGGCAGCCTCGCCTCTGTCAGTGCGCCCCAGGGCAGCTGTGGCTGCAATGTAGCTGCCATCACCAGTGTGTGAATGACTGAATGTAGTGTAAAGTGCTTTTAACCCTATACAAATGCAGGCCATTTACCATTCAACTACAAGCAAGCAATTTATTTATATAGCACTTTCAGATCAGCCCCAAGCTGAACACAAAGTGCTGAACACTTGACATGCCAGAAATGATACATTAAACATGTTAAAAAATAAGCTGATTATTAAAATGACATTTAAAATAATAAAATTAGCACAAATGGCAAAAACAATAATAAAATAGTATAAAATGATGATGAGAATTACATTTAAAACAATAAAATCAGCATATTAGATTAAAACAATAAAATCAGGGTCAGACTGTGTCATAAGCCAAGGAGTAAAAATGGGTTTTAAGACATGTTTTAAAAGTGGACGGTGAAGGGGCCTCTCTAATGTGCTGGGGCAGAGAAGGCCCCGCCCCCTCTGAGCTTCCTCTTGGACCTGGGCACCTCCAGGAGCAGACCTGGGGGGTGGGTAAGGACAAAGAAGCTCAGAGAGGTAAGTTGGGGCAAGACCGTTTAAACATTTAAAAACAAACATGAGAATTTTAAAATGAACTCTAAGATATACAGGCAGCCAATGGAGCGAGGCGATGATGGGAGTTATGTGCTCTCTTTTACGAGTTCTGGTTAAAAGTCGTGCAGCAGCATTTTGGACAAGCTGCAGACGAGAGAGAAGAGGCTGACTAACTCCACAATACAGCAAATTACAGTAATCCAAACGAGATGGAATAAAAGCATCGATTACTGTTTCAGGATACGGCTGACATACATTGGTCTTATCTTTGCCAAGCGCCTTAAATAATAAAAACTGGACTTGACAGTAGCCCTAATTTGACTGTCTAATTTAAAATCACTGTCCATCTTAAAACCCAGGTTAGTAACAACAGGTTTAAAATACTCTGCCGGGGGTCCCAAATCAATAGCGGAGCGTTCACATGGTCCACTAGGACCAAACAGAATCACCTCAGTTTTGCTTGAATCTTAGAAAGTTTAGGGACATCCGAGATTTAATGTCTTCTAGAGATGCTAGAAGTGGCTTAATAGAGAAGGCATCTTTCTGCTTCAGAGGCAGATAAATCTGACAGTCCTCAGCATAGAAGTGGAAGGATAATCCATGCCTTCTGAGGATGGTTCCCAGGGGCTGTAAATATAATGAAAAAAGCAGAGGCCCTAAAATTGAGCCCTGCGGGACCCCAGACTGAAAGGCGGCAGAGGAGGACTCATACCCTAAAAAGTTAACACTAAAAGTTCTGTCAGAAAGATAAGACCTAAACCATTTCAAAGCAGTACCACGAATGCCTGCAAGATGGTGCAAGTGAGACAGTAAAATGTTACAAAGTAGGTGACTCTGTAAAGCAGCTTCCAACTCTACAAAGGCTGATCAGAGTTCAGTGCATCCTGAGCATGCTCACTTCGACTTCATCACCAAATGACATCGTCAGTTGAACCAAGATACCACGATTCACTGTGGGAACTCCAGCATAACTAAGGGAGGATTCCGGGTCACCTGATTCAGCCCTAACTATATGCTTTAGCAAAAAGCAAAGTTTGAATCTGGTTCCACGGAAGAGGGTCTGAAAACCGAAGGCTCTGCCTCCCATTCTACTTTTAAATACTCTAGGAACAACAAGTAGGCCTGCAGAGCGAGAGCGAAGTGCTCTAATAGGGTGATATGGTACTACAAGGTCATTAAGATAAGATGGGGCCTGATTATTTAAGACCTTGTATGTGAGGAGCAGGATTTTGAAATCTGGATTTAACAGGAAGCCAAAACAGGAGAAATCTGCTCTCTTTCTAGTCCCTGTCAGGACTCTTGCTGCAGCATTTTGGATTAGCTGAAGGTTTTTCAGGGAGTTTTTAGGACTTCCTGATAATAATGAATTACAGTCGTCCAGCCTGGAAGTAATAAATGCATGAACTAGTTTTTCAGCGTCACTCTGAGACAGGATATTTCTAACTTTAGAGATGTTGCACAAATGGAAGAACGCAGTCTTACATATTTGTTTAATATGTGCGTTGAAGGACATGTCCTGGTCAAAAATGACTCCAAGGTTCCTCACAGTGTTACTGGAGGCCAAGGTAATGCCATCCAGAGTAAGAATCTGCTTAGATACCATATTTCTAAGATTTTCAGGGCCGAGTACAATAACCTCAGTTTGATCTGAATTAAGAAGCAGAAAGTTAGCAGCCATCCAGGTCTTTATGTCTTTAAGACATTCCTGCAGTTTAACTCATTGGTGTGTGTTATCTGGCTTCATGGACAGATAGAGCTGGGTGTCATCTGCATAGCAGTGAAAATGTATGCTATGTCTTCTAATGATGCTGCCTAAGGGAAGCATGTATAATGTAAACAGAATTGGTCCTAGCACTGAACCCTGTGGAACTCCATAATTAACTTTAGTGTGGATTTACATGCATAAATTGGAGTCTATTAGATAGATATGATTCAAACCACTGCAGTGCAGTACCTGAGCACCTACAGCGTGCTCTAATAGGATATTATGGTCGACAGTAGGGCTGGGTATCGTCAGTGATTTCTAGAATCGATTCAATCCACAATTCGATTCGGGGAAATTTTGCCTCAGACAGAAATATTATAATTTAGCTCATGCATCAGTACATTTCCATATTTTTATATCTATAAAAAGAACGCTGACACTTGTGAGACTTTATCACAGAAAAACATGAAGGTGATTTTCCTGGCCTGGGATTTTATAAAAATATTCTGCAGTAGATCAAAAACAAAAGAAAACCATGAATCAACATCTGAACCAAGGGCGTAGATTTGGCATGGACGGAAGGGACGTGTCCCCACCAATATCCAGCGATTATTGAATTGTCCCCGCCAATAATTTAAACTCTTCGAGTAAAGAAAATCAATCCCGATAGAAAGAAAAAAACGATCTGTCAACGTCTCATTCACTCAGCGGTGCAGAAAGAGTTAAATTACGTTCTCTACTGGAGTCCTAGTCATGTGATAAATATGGCCAATGTGATTGGCTGAGCCTTTCAGGGAGCTCTGTTTAGTTTTAGCAGCGGCAAGCCTGCGCTGCGAGGAGAGGAGGACGGCAGCTAAGAGGAAGACCCTGGATATAAGAAAGTATTTTTCAAAGAAACCTGTAAGTCACTTAAAGCCAAGCTCACTTATAAAATTTGTCACAATAACGTTACAGGCTATGCTAGGCTTTGGCCACATCAGTCTAATACTGTAATCATGAATAACGTGTTGGGAAACTAACTGCACAACATGCAGCACTATTAGTTCTCTCAGTCTCAGAGCAGCATTTCTCATTTTGATTGAAGCTGTCAGAGAAAACGGAGCCTCGAGCAGCCAGGATATTAGTTTACAGAGGCTGTTAAAATTATATGTCTAACGTTAAATGTTGGTGACACAATAATTTCCTCCTAATGGCACTGACGTATTCATAGGGTTAATTTTTGAGACAATATATCATGAGGTAGTCATGATTTTGCAAATATCCCACCTTGTAGTGCAGTTTGTACAAATTGTTTTTAAAATGCACTCAGCCTACAAACATTACTGATGAGTCAAGATCTGCACAAAGTGACAGAAACACTGAAGCAGCTGCACATTTTATTCTTATTGTCATGTTTGTCCTGTTTGTCAGCTGACAGAAGAACCAACACAGAGCTCAGAGAGTGATGGTGACACAAGATCACAGGTGAAACTGGATGATGTTGGTTCATGACTGTATTTGAAGCACATGTGTGGCTGCATGTATGTGAATGTCTCACTGTTATGCATCAGGTGACTGAGGCAGCTCTGCCATGTTGTAGCTCAGAGGTGAAGAGGCGAGGTCACAGGTCACTGACTGATGATTTGGTGCTGTAGATTAACTAGTATTTATTATCATGACAATTGTCAGGCTGCTTTTAGTCATCCCAGTATCCTCAGTTGAGGCTGAAAGAAGCTTCGGTGCTCTCAGAAGACTAAAAACATGGCTAAAGTCAACAATGACTCGAATGAGATTAAACAATGCTGCTGTATGTCCACCAGGAGAGACTGGACAGTACAGATGTAAAACCAATATGCCAGCAGTTTATCTCTGTTAACAAGAGGAGCAGGCATGTGTTTGGCTGCTTCACATAGTGGACATTGAGTTGTTGTGTGGGACACCAGTAGTATTAATGTCTGTTGCTGTAACAGTAGCTCATGCTTAGAATAAGAAATCCCAGCTCACTGATCTGATCGGGGCAGTAGTGCCTAAAATGTTGCATAATTTTGCTGAGAGATCTTTTACTTTGTGGTAATCTTAGATGGGCATAAACCACCAGGTCATTCAGTGTTCGCTTAGTGCTGATGTATCAGAGATGTTGGTGTAACTGAAGTAATGATGTTAAGTCCTTGAACTCATATTCGTTTATTGTCATGACTGTATTTCAGGGCTGGACTGGCCATCGGGCATCCCGGGCATTTGCCCAGTGGGCTGCTCGTGATTTTTCATTTTTATGGGCCAATGGGGTTTCCTTCCTTTTCTTTTTTTTAACGGTATAAATGAACGGTGGTGGATTGGCCAGTTGGTCATGATCGACTCTGGGCTGGACCAATTACAGCCGAGGAGGTCAAACTTTATAGTTAAGGTGAAAAGGAAGGCAATTTGTCCCGCACTACTTCAGCTAGAAAGTTGCTAATTCAATCATGAAACTGATCAATGATCAGCTGATCGGCTTTTCTCTGCGCCAGAAACAGGAAACCAGCAGATGTCGCACTAAACAACAGCAGCACGTTTAAGCTTGATCAGCTGTTGTTAGAATGTATTTAATATTAATTTCTAGTATCAGCTGATGTTTGCTGGAGCCACAGCTGTAAAGCTGCTGGTCATGATGGTTTGGATATGTGGTGAGAGGGAAACATGAAGATGAAACCAGGAGATGTCCTTACTGACTCATCAGAGCTGAACAGGTGATGGAGAAACAGGTTTACCTTTTAGGTGACATGGATGAGTTGAAGTTATGAACTGTTTCTGAGAGACAAATAACACCAGGATCCTTTTCTAAGTAGCTGACTGCTGGTAACTGTGCAGGGGCGGCTCTAGCAAAGTGTTGCCAGGGGCCCAGGTAGGGCATTAACAGGGAGAGGGGGGCACAAAGAAATACTTTCTTATTCTCATTTAAAATGTTTCACTTTTAATAAAATAATTATCTGAGTCTTTCAACCAAAGTTTTCATCTGATGTAAAATGTATAGAAATCATTATTGTATTCAGTAAATATTAAGTCTAGTATATACCCCAGTAAGTTATAGTATTCTTTACTTTAAGGCACCATCTGTGCAGTCTGCAATTCTGTTGAATCTATTTAATTACTGGAGAAAAATAATAGATTTCTGTGCATTTGTTTTATACGTGCATTAAATTTAAATCGGTTTTGTTATTTAAGCATCTTGAGGCAGAGGGTGGGGGAGTGGTTCCCTACTTTTTTCTTTTTTTGCTGGGAGTTGGAAACCCTTTTAGTTATAGGTATATGTAATTATAAATTAGGTGTTACTGTTTAGAATACCAGAATAGGGAAGGTGGTGTAGGTTTAAGCTTATTATAAAGGCTTTAAAGGATTTATGACTTTTCCTATAATACCATGGTGGGCCGGTCACCAGTCAAAATGCCGATATTTTGTCCCAGTCCAGCCCTGTTATTTTTATTTTTGTATGATACCTGATTTATATTGAATATGGCTGAAGTCTAAAATACTTAGTCATTTGTTTAATTGTAATTTAGCATTATATAACTCACATATAAAACTATCAATTGTAATTTTAATGATTTAAAAGCATGGAGAATAGCATATGTAGGCAAGTACATTTCTCCTTTTGTTATCAAGAAGCAAAGACAAAAAAACCTGAATCATTCGTCCCCACCAATGCCAAAACAAAATCTACGCCCTGGATATGAACATTACCTGATGCTGCTGAAGTGAAGCAGAGCAAAGTTACAGAGGTTTTAGAGACACAACATTTTGCAATTTTGCATAATTTTAAAAAGTTTAAATTTGTTCAGTATCGAACAGCAGAAATGAGGTTTTCTTGAGGTAAGTAACAGGGAAAAAAGCGCTGTAAACAACGGTAGACTGGTTGGTAACAAGCAAGCGAATAATGCAGAAAACAGATTTTTAGACGGGAAACTGTTGTTGAAGTACAGAGAGAGAGAGAGAGAGAGCTGTGCAGGAAGTGTGATTTTATCCTGGTGGAAGCAAAGCAGCAAAAGTCAGAGTGAATTCGTGACGATGTTTATGTGAAGCGTAGTTTGGATCTTCTTTTGCTGCTGGTTCGGTCAGTATTGTTTGGACAGATAAAACCTGCAGCTTCAGAATCAGCGCAAAAGGGACGCAAACACAAAGCGCGACCCGCCGAAACATCAGGATCAGCGAGCTGTCGGCTTTCAGCCCCGACCGTGTCGTCGGTGAGAAAGACGACATCTCGCTGATTCTGATCTGTCAGGTCTGCGCTGTGTTTACGTCTCTGTGCAGAATCAGTGTTCCTGCTCTCAGTTACTGTTTTAGCTGTTTGGTGGTTGTTGAAATTCTGTGAGGTTTAACCTGAGATTCTGGCGTTTCAGGCAAAATAAATGTTTATTTAAAAATCGATTCAGGATTTTAATGAATCGATATCACGTTATCCAAGCTAGAATCTATTTTAATCGATAAGTCGATAAACAAAACCCACCGCTAGTCGACAGTATCGAACGCTGCACTGAGGTCTAGCAGGACAAGCACAGAGATGAGTCCACTGTCAGAGGCCAGAAGATCATTTGTAACCTTCACTGAAGCTGTTTCTGTGACGAGCTCTGAAACCTGACTGAAATATTTTTTTCTAAGGGTAAAAATTTTACTTTTGAAGAAAGTCGTTATTAGTCATGTTAAAGGACTGCTCAGCTGAACAGAGCACTGACCGTCAGGCAATGTGATTATTTATTTGGGACTAACACTAAATCAGATTAAAAAGGTCTGAGGAATTAAACTCAGTAAGGGCCAGTTGGATGATAACAGGACTGGTTTGAGCTCAGTCAGGCTTTCAAATGAATCCAAACTGTCTTGATTAATAAGCTGAGGTGGAAAGTTGCTGCCACACCCCCTCCTCTACAATCGTTGTTGCATTTCAGGAGGAAATGTAATGAGATTACAACCAGACCAGCTACAATTTTCTCAACTGTGTCCTGAAGTCACATAATGACATACAAGTATATGATAAAGCTTTTATTTCTGTTCCCAGGTCAAAATTTCAAAAAACAAAAAGCTCAGAACAAAAAACATTTAATCTTAAAAGTACAAACAGGTATTTACAGTTAAAAAAATATTTTTACAAAATAACGTTATGTTCTGCTTGCATGCCGAACTCCCACAACCATCTGCACTCAGGGGTGACGTGGGCTGGGTCTCGCCACCCGTTCACCTGAGATTCCTTACTCTGTGTCACCTTCCTTTTGTTTCTTCTTCTTCTTCTTTTTCTTTGCGCTCTCCACAACCTGCAGGAAGAAGCCATGATGAAAACACGAGTCACACTGTTGAAAAATGCAGACAAGCTTAAAGCGTTTCTTCCTGCTGCAGTTCTGTCACAGACGCACTCACCTGTGCTTCTGGGCCCGTGTCCTCCGCCTCTGCCTCCTCCAGCTTCAGCCTCTTCTCCTTTTTCTTCTTCTTCTTCTCTTTCTTTGCCTCCTCTGCAGACGGTGTGCTGGGTGGCGTTTCACCCTCACTCTCCGTCACCTCCCGCTTCCTCTGCAGATCAGAGCTCAAAGGTCAGCATCAGCTCAGACTACACCTGATTTCAGTGATTACTGTTCGAGTTTACCTTTGTTGAAGCATCGCCCGACTCCCCGGTCGCCTGGGAGACACTGTTTAAAAACAAACCAAAACCGTGAACACTTCCCACTGAACTCAAAGAAGAGTGACAGCTGGGGTGGACATCGTCACATGTTCTCAGGCGAGCTGCAGATCAGCGGGAAGCTGAGTGAAGGAGCTCAGACCCGAGCATTGCTGTCGCAGACTGACTCCCTCGGAGAGCACGCCAGCTCGGCGAGGGATAACTGTCTGCTTCACCTGCCCGACTTTACCTCGCGCTACAGAATCATCCTCAAGTGTTTTTACTGTGTCTGAATAAGAAACGTGCACCTGTCCTCCCCTTGGACCCCGCCCCTGCACGTACCTGTAGTCGACGTACTGGTCTTTCCAGTCGGCCGGCGTGCTGCCGTTGGGCTTGCCGTGTTTGTCGAGCAGTCCCTTCTGAATCATCATCTTCTTCTGACTCGCCTGATTAACAAAAACTCGTTAAACACTCGATCGGGTTATTCGCTCACAGCTGATCAGTGTTGTCAGGCGCACCTTTGGTCCCAGGCCCCATTTGCGGGGATACGTGTCCCTCTCCATGATCACCCTCTTGATCTTTGCCACCACGCCATGGTCACATGTGGATATCACCGCTGTGGTCATCAGCGCCACCGCTGCACAAAAACAAACTGGTCAACGATCCCATCGCTAATCGATAACCTCGATCGAGCAGAGGCGGAGCCATCAGTTATGGGTGATAGATAGCAAGTCACCACGGCCCGAAAGCTGCTGCAGCTACTCAACTCATCACGTGGCTTCACCTGACCAGGACGTGACGCATCACACCACCTAACTCACCTGTGCAGATGGCCTCGCCCTTTGTTGTTATGACAACGATATCCTGGTTCACCTCGATGCCGTCTTCGTACCTGAGCACACCTGGCAGCATGATCTTGGCTCCGTAACAGATGGCGTTCACCTGCAGACAGATGTTTTCAGTGTCACCTGTGCAGGTAAAATTCAGCAGCTCATCAATGACTGTTCATCTCGCTGACAAACAGGTGAAAACGGCGAGCGTCTGCCTGGACTTTCACCAAGCAGGTGACCTCCACTTTAACATTCACAGCTTTCTAAACTGGGAGGATGGCGAGGAAGACTCACGGCGCTGTCCTTCATCACGAGGCGTTTGTGTGACACGAGCAGCTTCTCGAGCGGGAAGATGACTCGGCGCAGGTACGACTCGTCTTTGTTGTGGTCGAACTGCCACTGAGCGTCCAGCACGTCGTGCATCGTCACCAAATTGTCCTGAAACAGAGATCCGGTGAGTGATGTCATCATTAAGTGCTGCGATGTCATGTCGGCGATACTCGGGTTCGGGGTTTGGACACGCCATGTCCGCCACCTCTCCATCGCCGTCTCTGTGTCAAAGTTCCATTGACAGACCTGCACTGAGCAGCGGGCCTGGACTCAACACTTTGAAACCACAGTGACATCACACAGGAAGTGACGCTCACCTTCTCTCCCAGGACCCCTGACCGGACCCTCCTCAGTTCCTGCATCTGGCCTCCAACGCCGAGCATCAGCCCCAGGTGGACGCACAGCGTGCGAATGTATGTCCCCGCCTCACAGCTCACCCAGAATATACCTGCAGCAAAGACGTGACCTGTGACATCACTGCGCCCCCACACAGGTGAAGCGATTAAACGCCAAATGAACGTCTCGCTCACCAAGCCTCCTCTCGGGGTCGTACTCAATGAGTTTGCTCTCGTAAATCGTTCGAACTCTCAGCTGACGTTTGACGGCGGCGATCAGTGGCGGCCGCTGGAACAGAGCGCCCGTCAGCGTCTCCAGCCCCTGCAGATATAATCCCAGTCAGTGGAGGTCACATGACTGGCAGCCAGCCAATAAGAGCTTCAGGAAAACTATTAGGATGTTTTTAATCAAAAAGGAGATTTCTAATGATCGATAAGCACGCTAATTAATACTCGAGCGGATCGATGAGCGAGCGCTTGGCGGCAGGAAGTCTTACCCGGGCCAGAACGTGCTCGCTCTCGATGGCGTTGTGCAGCCGAACTATTCCCACGTACTCTTTACCTGCAATAAACACAGAGAGCAGTGAGGCGGCGGCAGTTTACTGGGCCCACGCCTTGGCGAGGGGCAAAGACAGCGAGCCGGACTACATCAGAGGTGAACCACTTCCTGTCAGCTGATCATAAACTGGTCACAGCAATTGATCGCTGCAAAGGTGTGACCTGCCACACGTGAACCAATCAGCTGTCAGATCAATGGCATCACAATGATCACCTCCAACAGTCGACAGGAACAGGAAGTGGCGATCATTACCTGCACTTTGTTGGGACTTGACCAACCGGGTGGCTCGGTCAATGCAGACGATAAGGCAGCCCGTGACCTTCGGGTCGAGCGTGCCGCTGTGACCCGTCTTCTCGACTCGAAGGATCCGCCGGATCCACGCCACGACCTCGTGGGATGATGGGTTGGCTGGTTTGTCAAGGTTAATGAAGCCTGACCTGACAGGAAACGGCACGTAGAATCAGAGGGGCACTGGGGTGGCGTATCGGTGAGGTGTGTCGGCGGGGCGGTACCTGACATAGTCGTGGATGTTCCTCTTCAGTGGGTTGCTGCCGTTCGGTAACGGCGTGTAGTGCGCCGTCCGGATATTCAGCTTATCAAAGTTCTGCAGATAAAAAACACACAAACCTAACTTTGGCGTCAGAACGTCACTTCCTGTTTGAAGAGCAACACAGCACACTGTCAGGCTCTTGGATATGGGTTGCAGTGTCATATGATCAGAACAGGAAGTCGTCTTGGCAGCGGTCGAGTTGCGCCGTTCTCTTGGCGAGGTTCCGTCTGTCGTCCAGCAGAACGCCGGGACGCTGCCAGGACCCCGACCGAGAGGCTCCGCCCCCAGAACGGGAGCAGAAGCACCGACTGCGACTCAAAGGCAGCACTCAGCGAATGGATAAACAGGTTCATCACATCACACGACCATGACTTGACAGGAAGTAGTAAGGTGACAATAACAGGCAGACTCAGGTGACCTACCTTTAGCAGCAGCGGCCATTGCGACGTGTCCAATGAGGCGACTTTGGACTCTGGGCGGATGAAGAAGTCCCCGCTCTGCTGGACTTCCTGAACAACAAAAACAAGAAGTTTGTTCACACACTCCACAGTGCCAGGCGCTGAAACAGCAACCTCTGACCTTCTGACTCACCCCAAGATCTTCTTCACTGACTTTCTTCACTTTCTTCTTCTTCTTCACTGACGTTGCTGAAAAACCAACAAACCTGATGTCAGGGTGACAATGAGCATGCGCAGTGTGCAGGCAGACTTGCTTCTGTCTTTGACCTTTAAGATGATCTAACACAAAATCATCTGGTGCCAAAATGGTGACGACACGAACTGTAATTATTTCACAGGTTATATCGGCTCATTCTTCTCTCCCTCGTGCGCAGCTGCACAACCACGTGGCCTCCCTGCCACACGTGGTTGTTAGCATGAAGTGGCTAATACACCGAGCTAACAGGCCTTGCTCAATTGCTCAACTTATCAGTAATCCGGCGATTAATAATCAGGATGTTTAACGCGGCCGCAGATCGATGCAGTGAACTGGACCCGATCGTAATAATCAATCAGTGATCGAGCCCAGCTGAGACTGACTGAAACTGATTCAAACCCAGCTCAGTCGGCACCGAGACCTCCCAGCAGCTCAACCAAACCTGCAGATCGATTAAAATCCGCGGATTGATCCGATCCAGCTCACTGATCAGATCCTACCAACACATGATCCACCTGAACAGGTAAACTCAGTTTGCGCTTGCACACGTGCTGCACACACGCCGCTTGCACACACGCAGACACACACTGTCACGTGTACCTGAGCTCGAACCGGTCCCAGATCATCCGAACCTTAAACCCAACAAACAGACTCAGAACATTTACGATCAAAAGGCGGATTTTTCTGGAAAACGTGTTTTCCGCTTTTTAAACGCAGTTCTGCTCAGTCGAAGAGGCTGCGCGTAGCGAGCGGATGTGCGCAGGCGCGGAGGTTCTGGTTCTGTCCGGTCTCTTACGTGAATTTGATTCTGATTAAAACTAAAAGCTGAAAGTTTGGAGGAGACGAGCCTCGTGCTCACCTTCTGTGTCCGCCATCTTCCGTCGACTGAGCGCGCTCCGCGACCCCTTCCTCCTCTTCTCCCCCTGCTCCTTCTTCTTCTTTGGTGTTGGCAGAAGCGGAGGGGTTTACCGCCACCTCGTGGTGTGGAGATCACCAAACGTGTCTTTCATTCCTGCTTCTTCCAGATTTCAGGAACAGGATCGACCTGAAGGTCAAAGTTCAGACCGAGTGACTCCCACTGTGACTCCTCCTCAGTGTTACTCCAAGTGGACATGTGAGTGAGGCTCCTCCTGTGTGACCAAACTAGGGGTGGGTTTAAAAAATCGATTTCCCGATTCAAATCGAATTTAGTTTGAATAACGCAATACCGATTCATTAAATCCTGAATCAATTTTTAAAATATAAATGTACAGAGCGTGGATCGTTCACCCGACAACACGGACACGCTGTCGGGGCTCTGCATCACTTCAGCAGGTAATGTTCATACGTGGATCAGAGTTTTCTTCAGTTTTTGATCTACTTTTTATTAAGTTTTTCCTTTTTCTACATATAAACAAAAGGAGAAGAGAAGGATTACATTTGTTCTTCCTGACCTTTGGTGTCCAGGTGACTTCATCTGTGTTTAGGGCCAAGCAGAGGAAGAGGAGCAGGTAATCAATCAATCAATCAATCAATCAATCTTTATTTATAAAGCACTTTTCATACAAAGATGTAGCACAAAGTGCTTTACATGGTTAAAAGCAGCCCACCCCACCCCGCCCTCCAACTCAGTCCCCACACTCTCATTAACATAAACGATCATGGATACATACACCCGCTTCAGTTTTGTCCTGGTTAAGCTGTAAAAAGTTTTCTGCCATCCAAGATCTTATATCTAGAATACAGTTAAAAAGGGCATCCATTGGTCTGGTGTCATCAGGAGACACGGAGATGTACAGCTGAGTGTCATCAGCGTAACTGTGGAAGTTCACTCCATGCCTCCTGATGACACCGCCGAGAGGGAGCATATACAAATTAAAAAGTACAGGGCCTAAAACTGACCCCTGAGGCACACCACATGTCATTCTATGGATCTTAGAGGAGCATGTATCCATACTCACCATAAAAGTTCTGTCTGAGAGACAGGAAGTGAACCAGTTGTGTACAGCACCAGAGAGGCCCACCATGTGTTTCAGTCTGTTTAAAAGAATAGCGTGGTCTACTGTATCAGGCTGCGCTTAGATCCAGCAGCACCAGGACTGAGAGCTTTTGGGAGTCCCAGTTACATCTAAGATCATTTAAAACCTTTAGGAGAGCAGCCTCTGTGCTGTGGTTCACCCTAAATCCAGACTGGAATATCTCCAGGATCTGTCCATCATTCAGAAAATCATTAATCTGAGTAAAAACACGTTTTTCTAAAGTTTTACTTAAAAATGGTAAGTTGGATACAGGTCTGTAGTTAAATCATTACAATCCAAATTGCTCTTCTTCAGAAGGGGCCTTACCACCACCGTTTTAAAGGCAGCAGGGAAGACACCCAACTGAAGAGAGCAATTCATCATGTATAAAAGCTCAGCTTCAAAAAATCCATAAAGTGTTTAAAAAGTGAAGAGGGGATAAAATATCAGATCTGATGGCGCTGACTTTTCCCCTGAAGTGGTCTGCAAACTGCTCACAGAGCGAGTCTGTGGAGCTGTTAAAATCAGGGTTAAATAAATGATCTATGGTGGAAAAGAGGACCTCGGGATTATTTTTGTTATTACTGATTATTTTGGCAAAGTATGAATTTCTTGAATTCCTTAGTGTATTATTGTACATTTTAAGTTGCAAAATATTTGATGGTTGGTTGCATTTTTATTTTTCCTCCATCTCCTTTCTGCTGCTCTGCAATTTCTTTTGAGTGTTTTGACTTCTCTGTTTCTCCAGGGTGATGCATGTTTTACGTTAATCTTTTTGGTGTTGAGTGGAGCAACGGAGTCAAGGCTTTTCTTCAGTTTGCTGATGAAAATGAAGACCCAAATGCAGACACCTTTATTATGGTGGAACTGAAGAATAAACAAAAGCAAAGAGCGACTACACAGAGCTAACAAAACCTAAACTGGGAATGGTAAATGGCCTGTATTTGTATAGCGCTTTACTAGTCCCTAAGGACCCCAAAGCGCTTTACATATCCAGTCATTCACACATTCACACACTGGTGATGACAGCTACATTGTAGCCACAGCCACCCTGGGGCGCACTGACAGAGGCGAGGCTGCCGGACACTGGTGCCACCGGGCCCTCTGACCACCACCAGTAGGCAACGGGTGAAGTGTCTTGCCCAAGGACACAACGACCGAGACTGTCCAAGCCGGGGCTCGAACCGGCAACCTTCCGATTACAAGGCGAACTCCCAACTCTTGAGCCACGATCGCCCAGGAAGACTAAACACTACATGAAACTCGAAAACTTGGAACAAGGAACAAGTGGCATTGACGTGCTGTGTGTTTGTTTCTTCCGGTTTGCGTTCACACACAAGGAGCAGATCTTTTTGTAGACAACGTAGTTTTTTAATGGTTCTTGTGCTTGGAGACTGTGAGCAGCCACGCTCCTGTTATTTACACCAGGGATGTGCCGTTCGGTCTCCGTAGCTCTGTGGTGCTGCATGTCACTGAGCGGTCTGATGTTCCCTGTGAGCTGAGGAGGAAGAGTCGCAGATCCTGCATCAGCAAACCGAAGGAGAAGGGACAGACCCGTCACTGAGCTGCTAGCTGTTAGAGTGAGGCCGTATTATCTACCACATGCTGTTTGTATGTCCGACCCTCTGCTAAATGCAGCAACAGCCTGCGATGTTACCTGTTACCAGCAGACTCCAAACACAGCATCCTCAGGCCTTTTCCAATCTGCCGATTTGAATTATATCTCTTAGTCCTGTACTCTGCTCACCTTCACCCAACACATTACCTACCACACCAGAGACTCTGGGGGGCTCAGATCACAGCTTGGTTCATCTTGAGCCTGTGGGTAAACCAGAGATGGTCTGAGGGACTGCTTCAGCTCCACTGTCTGGGGAGATCTCTGTGCTCCTCATGGGAGGACACTGACAGCATCACAAACAACATTAAGTTCTGTGTGGACAACACTGCGCCCTCTTGAAGGTACGGTGCTTCTTTTTTTAAACTTTAATAATCTCACAATGAAACTGTTACTCGGGTGCAGACCAGCTGAATTCAGAATAAAAGTCACAAGTTTGTTTACAATCACATTGGGTTCAAAGGTGAAAGTGTATATGTATGGGGCTGGGATTTCCAGGGATGGAAGGGGAACAGCTCCAAAACACACTACACACATCCGCTCCTCACGCTCCACTTTCACAGTCCTCTTCGACACCTCACTGCCAGACTCAGGAAACAGGAACGGATCCAGGAGGACAAGGAAACGCAGTTAGAACAGACTAGTACTTCACACTGGAACCAGCGGCTAACCAGGCTGTACTGACAAGAGTTACTCAACAATCCAGCCAAGAAGTCCACTGAACCACCATGTTAAATAGTGGCTCAGGCAATCAGGCAGATCTGTGGCAGATGGGTGATTAAACCAGGTGCGTGGGCCAAGGTTGTGGGTGGCTGACACTCTTCCTCATTGCTTTCGTTTTAGTCATCCACTGCTGTGTTTGGCCCCGGAGTGTCCTCAGGGAGAGAGGAAATTAGGACAGGAGGCTTAATGGAAGGCCTCTGTCCTATCACCTCATCCATGAGGGCAAGGGTTACCCTAACCCTAACCCAGCAGTGGGCTTCCCACTGACCCCTCTCCTGAGCCTGGATACTTGCAATCCTAAAGGCAGAGGAAATCAAAAATGACAGCAGGCAAGTAAAAACACCACAACTCTTAGTAATTGCACATTTATTAACCTGTGTTCTTATGAATTATCTTCTTGATAACACACATACATACTTTGTTTGTTTGTTTTTTTAAGTTGTCCCATTTCTTTCTGGCCTGCAAGGGGTTCTTTTCCCCTTCTCCAGAATTCTTCTCCAGAATTTTCCTGTCACACACAACAAATAAGATAAGAGTGGAAACCATGGCAACTATGTTGATCCCTAAATCCTATTTATTATAGAGCCTAAACGGCTCTATTTATTATAGAGCCGTTTGGTATTTGTTCCCTAAAACATATCACCAAAAGGTTAATTTGCAAAAATCAAAATTAGCTGTATGTAAGCAGCAAAACCTAAAAAAACTGTGAGACCCACCATACAAGCTGGTTTAGGGTTATTTTGATTTAAAAAAAAAGTGTCTATGCAGATGCCCAAAGCTTAAAAACACAACACTATAACAATTTAACTTTTGTACCACCAGATTTTCAGATACTTACATTTGAAAGTGTTTTCCTCTCCCACTTCGACCACCATTGCTATCAGAAAAAAAATTCCTCTAGGTCCTAAGGTCCCGTGGTCCTATGGTAGGACACGAAGGATACACCGGACCCATCCTTCAAATTCGGGGAAATGAAGAAGGCATTTGTCGCCACATTTGAAGGACTCTTCGAATTTGGACAGCCTTCGTCGCGTCGCTGTGACGTCATTGTCTACAAATATGGCATTTGAAGCATCCTTCCCCTGAATTTGGACACAGCCACTATGTGGCCTGAAGTCAGCCAAGGAGGCACGGAGGCCATGACAGAAACATAGTCTCATATTTAATTATTCTAAACTAAGTTTCAGCTTTCCATGACTTTCTGTTGTAGTTACATTACTGATATAATCAATATCAAAGGTATTTATTGTTCAGCCACAAGTGCAGTCTCTAGATCAAACAACACATTTGTTGGTATGCTGTAATATTTAAAGGATGGCTTGTTTCCAGTCCAGGCGTTACAGCCTGAATGATCTAGGTGATCCATAGTGGGCACTGCACCCTTTTCTGCCTTTTCTGGCTGAGGACCACAGATTTGGAGGTGGTGATTCTCATTCCCGCCGCTGCACACTCAGCTGTGAACTGCTGTGAGAGCTGGAGGGCACCACCTGATGGCTGACCAAGCCTGTAAGGACCCCTCTTCAGCTTGATGATGATTACCACCATGACAGGCACCAACCATCTCGCAGCCTGCCAGGTCTGTCCAACTCACCACCAGGTGGTGATTAGTTAAGAACTCAGCTATCAACTCAGGTGAGTATCTCTCAACCTCATGCATGGCTCAGGCTCCCCCCCCCCCCCCGGAGAGGTGACATTCAACGCCCTGTTTGTGAGTCTCGATAGTTCTGAGCACCACCTGACACACAATAATGTCATCAAAGCATATTTTTAAAAGGGGCTCTGCAAACATGGCCACTAACTTTTCATTCTGATGATCTGCAGAATAATTTGGGCAGCAAAGAAAATTTCACTGTCCAAAAACTTGCAGGCTTCACTATAGACTGTGCAGTCAGTTTGTGGGATATTTGAATAAATGCAGAGCAAACTGTGGTTGTTTGTATTTACTTACACAAAATGAGATAAAACAAAATAAAATGACCATTTCATCTGGTGCTATTGACATTTTCAGGCCATTTGTATGACCTCAGATGCCGTCTCGCAATCCAGTTCTTTGTTTTGTCTAAAAACAAAAACCAAATCAAAAATTGATGAACTAGTTAATCATTTTAGTTATACTTATATCCACACCTGGGTGACTAATTTGTATGTTTTATATATAAAACTCCAAAAGTAACATAAAGAGAATCCAAACACTCGAGTAAAGCAGGCGACCTGTGAGTTGTAAGCTACCTAACCCTAAGTACAGTATAGAGTAAATGTACTTAGTTACATTCAACCACGGAAAAGCAACATTTCCAGCTTACTAAGTTTTTCTGATTTAAGACAAATCAAATAAATTGAGTTGAACAGCTTTTTGAATGAATAGTACTGGTAACTTACTTCAGTCTACTTAATATTTGTTAATTAAGTACAATATTAGATTTTACAGTGTACAATAATATTGAGAAAAACCCAACAATCATATGACCCCCTATGAGCAGCACTTTGGTGACAGTGGGAAGGAAAAACTCCCTTTTAACAGGAAGAAACCTCCAGCAGAACCAGACTCAGGGAGGGGCGGCCATCTGCTGCGACCCAGCAGCCTACGTCTATTGCAGCATAACTAAGGGAGGATTCAGGGTCACCTGGTCCAGCCCCAACTATATACTTTAGCAAAAAGGAAAGTTTGAAGCCTAATCTTGAAAGTAGAGATAGTGTCTGTCTCCTGAATCCAAACTGGAAGCTGGTTCCACAGAAGAGGGGCCTGGAGACGGGTTAATGTAGGAGGCAGGGAACCATGTTCCAGAGAGGAGGCAGTTATTATTAAATATTTAAAAAATAATAATTAAAAAAAAAAAACTCAATAGGAAACCCATCAGGGCCTGGAGCCTCATGACTTTCCATGGATTTAATTCAAAGGAAAATGTGCTCTAGACTGAGAGGTGCATCAAGCCTATGAAGGATATGAAGATTTTGAAGGAAAGTCATTCTGACAATGATTTAGACTGATAAAGAGAAGAGTAAACATGTCTACAAATATTTTAATAGCTACTGGTTTAAAAACGAGATTGCCAGAGGAATCAATACTTTGAAAAATTAATCGAGACTGAGGTTTCAGTTGGTGCACTTTTAGCTTGGTTTCTCACCATAATCACAATAATAAACAGCACAGGAAGGTGATATCACACCATCGAGCAGCTCTGACTGAAGGTTTTATCGTTGTTTCATTGACCTCTCTGATGGCTTTTTTGACATTTCTTGAATCAACATCGTGAATTTGAGTTTAAAATTAACTGAGTTTGTTTTTGTGTCACGATGAACCGAGAAAGAAAGGATTCCAAGATAAACTTTGACAGATTCCCGTGATAATGAATAAGAAACTGTTACGGATTAAAAAAAATCAATTGGATTAAAGCAGTGAAGGGATTAAATTGACGATCCGAAAGATCAAGTGGATTGAATCTCCGTGGTAACGAGTTTAATTATCCCACGGGATATTATTGATCAATCTGTGATTTGCTGTGAATGTTTAATTAAAACATCTGACTGATTGCAGGGTGTTTGCCTAAATCGACCGCGATCATTAAAAACTGATCAATACTGCCCAGAGTACTGCTCGGTGATCTTTCGGTTATGGGTCAGCTGTGCAGAATATTGATCAGTGATCAGGGCTGTTCCGGATGTCCTGTGATGGCAGCTCTCTCTCTCTCTCTTTCTCACACACACACAGACACACCGAGCCGCCTGCACGCGCCTCTCTGATCGCTCTCTTTGGTTTGTATCAGCTGATCGGAGCGGGTTCGGCTCTGGGTCCGGCTCCGGGACGGGATCCCTGTACGGTTCCGATCTAATCCGGCTTCGTCTGGTTTGGGCTCTTTGTTCCGGAACTTTTCGGACTCTTCGGTGAGCTGTTAGCCGTTAGCCTCTCCTAGCTGCAGCGGATCGATTCTTTCCTCGGAACCTTCCACAGCACAGTTCCTGTTTCAACCCGAACCGTTCCTCGGCTGCCCGGCCCGGACTCTCGCTCTGCTCCGGGCCGACAGGCGGCTCGGTTCGGTTATTGGAGCGGCTGAGCTATCAAGCTAACAGTTAGCCTGAGCTAGCTGCTAGTATGCCCGCGATGCTGGAGAGGAACCCAGAGGCTTCGGGCAAGAGGAGAGGCCGAGCCCCGGGAGGAGGGCCCGTCGGCGGGAAGAGTCTGTCCGGTAATGGAACCAGTACCAACAGCTGCTGGGAAGAAGGAAGTTCAGGCTCGAGCAGCGACGACGAGCATGGTGGGTAGCCTCGATCATCGCCGCCGCTGCTGAGACTAATCTGAGTACTGTACTGAGTACTGTGTGTGTGTGCGCGCAGGTGGAGGAGGGATGCGGGTCGGACCGCAGTACCAGGCCGTGGTTCCCGACTTTGACCCGGGTAAGATTGCAGCTGGCTCGGGAGCCTCGCAGCGGAGTAGTAGCCTCGAACAATACCAGCTGTAAAGTTCGCGGCGCTGGTTCCGGTCCCCGCGTGCCGGTTCCACCTCCACATGTGTGTGTCCGGCTCTGGTTCTGGGTTCGTTTGTGTTTCAGGAGCTTTTGTTTCCTTAGCAGAAGCAGCTCGAGGCTCCTCCTCACAGTCAGAACATTCAACTTTAGTCACAAACTTCACACACCGACAATATTGAATAATCAGATAACAGTCATCAATAATCGCTGCAGAATCTGACCAGATTCCTGAAAACTGGTCAGAGTAACAGCTCTGAGTTAAACTTCATGTTGATCCTCACAGTGATGCTGAGTCTGAACCCTTCTTCACACAACCACCTGAAAAGTCGTACAGGTGAGCAGAAGGAGCTGCTCCATTTTCAAAATTAGTTTATTGATCAACTTCTGATCAGCTCCAGCGTTCTACCAGCACCGTTACAGCATTAATCCCTCATCGAGTTATTGAACATGAGTCTCTGATGTGAGAACCTTTCTAATTAATTAATAATCTCATTAACGTGTGTGTGTGATTCCAGATGTAGCCCGGGCGGCTCATCTCCGGGAGAACCTGGGGATGTTGGTTTGGATCCCCAACAGCTGCCTGAACCAAACACAGTGTAAGAAATGGCTCATTGACCTGAGAACATGGCGCACTGATGCGAGTCTGATGGCGTTTTGTGGGTGTTTTCTTTTGTTTAGTTTTTTTTCTCTGTTGCAGTGGACGAGTACATCGCCATCGCCAAAGAGAAGCATGGCTACAACATGGAGCAGGTAATTGTTCACAACTTGGTCACTTTTTTATTTTAAATATTTAGACATTGGTTCACGCTGCCATCCTCAGTCAGTAACAGGTGTACTTATGAACAGTGTTATTTTGGAGGTTCAGTCGCTGCTAATCGTGTGGTGCTGCCCCTTTCTCTCTCCTGTTTGGCTTCCTTCTCCACGTTGGACTGCAGCTGGTGAGGGGCTTGGAGAAAAAAACATAAATTACATCTTTAACAGGGCGCCTGCTTTAGCAGCGAACATGTGACTATCTGAGCATGTGCACAAACAGATGTCACACTCAGTGACCCGAGTGTCGGATCTGCTTTTTCTTTGTTGATTCAAAGTGCTCTGCAGAACTTCACGTTCAGGATGGTAAAATAAAATTCAAGTTCTCTCAGGAATATCAGACAGGTGGACCTGAAGTTCCTCTCCCTGTGTTTTTAAACTCACTGCCTTCACGCCACCATCACATGTTCAGCTGTTAGAGGGCCTGAACACACAGGAAGTGCTCAGCGTTTGCAGGGACCGTACAGATCATCACGCCAAATGTCCTTCAGTATTTACAATGTCCACATTTTACCTGTCTCACCTGTCACAGGCGCTGGGCATGCTCTTCTGGCACAAACACAACATCGAGAAGTCTCTAGCCGACCTGCCAAACTTCACTCCGTTCCCCGATGAGTGGACGGTGGAGGACCGCGTGTTGTTCGAGCAGGCCTTCAGCTTCCACGGGAAGAGCTTCCACCGCATTCAGCAGATGGTACCAGTGTTCCCAGTCCTAGTCTCTTTCTGTGACCAGTGCTCCCAGTCCTAGTCTCCCTCTTTGACCAGTGCTACCAGTCCTAGTCTCCCTCTTTGACCAGTGCTCCCAGTCCTAGTCTCTTTCTGTGACCAGTGCTCCCAGTCCTAGTCTCCCTCTTTGACCAGTGCTCCCAGTCCTAGTCTCTCTCTGTGACCAGTGCTCCCAGTCCTAGTCTCTCTCTGTGACCAGTGCTCCCAGTCCTAGTCTCTCTCTGTGACCAGTGCTCCCAGTCCTAGTCTCTCTCTGTGACCAGTGCTCCCAGTCCTAGTCTCTTTCTGTGACCAGTGCTCCCAGTCCTAGTCTCTCTCTGTGACCAGTGCTCCCAGTCCTAGTCTCTTTCTGTGACCAGTGCTCCCAGTTTGACCAGTAGCTCCTTGTGTCTGTCTGTAGTTACCTGATAAGTCGATGCCCAGCCTGGTTCGGTTTTATTACTCCTGGAAGAAGAGTCGCAGTAAAACCAGCCTGATGGACCGCCAGACTCGGAAACACAAACGAGAGCGAGACGACAGGTGAGCAGATACCTGCGCAGGTGTGGGTGCTACCCGATTGGCCGATGAGTGTAAATATAAATGTCTGTTTCAGTGACGATGAAGTCGAGGACGGTAATGGAAATCCTCCGAGTGACCCTGAGTTGGACGTAAATAAAGAAGACAAGAAGGAGGTACGAAGTTCAGTGTTTACTTGTTTGTTTACCTGTTTGTTGCTGTTGTTTACCTGTGTGACTCTTTTCAGGTGAGCTCAGGTTCAGAGAGGTCAGAGGTGAAACCAGTTTCTGGTCTGAAGGTAAGAACACCTTAGCAACCCTCAGACCGTAGCCTATATGTTCGTACCTGTCTGTTAGACAGGTGACGGCGGCTGCCTCTCTCTGTTCACCTGCAGACAGGTGGGAAGGCGTCCCAGCGGATGAAGAAGCGCCCCCCCAGAGGAATGTTTCTGAACCATCAGGACGTTGTTTCTCTGTCGTCCTCAACGCCTCAGGGACTCATCAGACAGCTCGACTCGCAGCTCGTCTCCATCAAGAGACAGGTGAGTCCGTTGTCACGGAAACGCTAGAACGGGGAGGTGCAACCATCACCAGAAATCTACAGTGGGACTGAAAATAGTCAGAGGGCTGGTCAGGTAACGGCGTTTATCACCGATACAAACAAACCTAACCTAAACAAAAGGTCACCTGTACGAGCTGCAACAGGTAAACAGTTTCACGCCTGATCATCGGCACAGCGTGGACACCTGCACTCACCTTGATCACGTTCCTGTGTCTGAGCCTCAACCTCTGTTTCAGATTCAGACCATCAAACAGACCAACAGCGTGCTGAAGGAGAAGCTCAGCTCGGGGCTGGACGAGTTCAGGCTGCCCGAGGTAACCGCGGCAACGCGATAACACAGCAACATGGCAGCGCAATACAGCAACGCAGTACAGTAACACATAACTGCAATACAGCAACGCAGTACAGTAGCACATAACTGCAATATAGAAATACACAAATGCAGTTCAAAAACACACAAATGCAGTACAGCAACGCAGTACAGTAGCACACAAACACAATATAGAAAAACACAAATGCAGTTCAAAAACACACAAACACAGTACAGCACAGTGAGTGTATCCTCACTGATTTTTCTCTGTGATTTCGATGATCGATTCAAATCACTTTATTCAAACTAAAATGGATTTTTAAGCACTGACAGCAACAGTAATGCAGCTTTCTGGGTGAGCTGGGTCAGAGATGTCAGGCTACACCGTGGTGCTTATTAACTTTCTGTGATACTCTGGGCTCTCTGCTTCGTGCACGCTCGCTGAGCACGCTCTTTCAGTGGTGGTTCTGGATGCTAACGTTTCTTTATGTTTCAGGTGAACCAGAAGTTCAATAACCGTTGGACCACAGAGGAGCAGCTGCTCGCCGTCCAAGGTAACACCTGAAACAGGTCACCTGACAGATGTTCTCATCTTTTTAAAGCATCTGTTTATCAGCGTCAGGGTTGATTGATCAGACATGTAAAATCGTAACTGGATAACCTATCGAGGTGCGGACATGTGAACTCGAGCCTTCTATGAAGGCTGCTGTCAGACTTCTCAGTCAGTGATTGGTCGATGACTGTCTCCCTCCCGTCCAATCCTACACAGCCATCAGGAAGTATGGGCGAGACTTCCAAGCCATCTCAGATGTGATTGGTAACAAGTCGGTGGTGCAGGTGAAGAACTTCCTAGTAAACTACAGACGCAGGTTTAACCTGGACGAGGTGCTGCAGGAGTGGGAGGCGGAGCACGGCATGGAGGTGGGGGCAGGAGCGAGCGAGGACGACAGGATGGAGGAAAAGATGGAGGTGTGTCCCACTGAGGAGGATGAGGTCATCGCCAAGCAGACCAAGGAGGTGAGGACACAAATCCCAGCATGCTTGGCAGCACACATACCTGTCTGGGTCATGTGACCTCCGTTTTGTACGGTTCCCGTGTCAGCTCATGCTACTCATGTGACTGATTTTGGTCTCAGTGGATGGGATGATTTTAGAGGCATTGAGGAAGTTGTACTTTATTTCACAGTACTAATGAGACTGCATGACTCAAATTACATACACCTGGCCACATCTGCACTCACCTGCTCAGGTGGGACAGTCTCACTGTGTTTTTCTTCTCCTACAGGATTCGTCCTCTCCACTGAATGCCAACAAGCCTTTGGCCTCCTGAGACCTTCTGGCCCCTCCTCTTTAGATTCAGGGCTCTGCCCCTCCAGTTTCAGGCCCCGCCCCACAGGCTTTATAATGTAATTTTTTTATTGTATAATGTGTTTCTCTTTAATTTTCTCCGTTTTTAGATCAGGTGTGGGGTTTGTTTTATTAACCTGTCATTTACTGCTCGCTCTGGACCAATCAGACCCGTCAGTCCAAATGGGCGGAGCTTTTGTTCCTTATTTTCTGCTTTTCATGCTTTTTTGGGTTGTTTTTTGCTTTTATTACTTCCTGTTTGGTGTGTTGGGGATAGGGTGTCAGACTGAAGCAGCCATGTTGGATGACCTTGTTCAGGAAGGAGGTGTGTCCTAACCTGATGGGATCTTTTTTGTTTTTTTTTTCTATTATTTTAGGACTTTTTAGAAGAAAGACAATAAAACCAAAGTTGATCAGTAAAGTAATTTGTATGTTTTCTTCTTTGAGACCAAACTGAGTCCTCAGGTGATTTAAGAGAAGTGGCGCCCCCTGCTGTCTGCTTGTGTGCTACAGAGACAGACTGACCAGCTGTGTCTACTGATGGAAAATGAGCCAAATAGAAACGAGTCACCATAATAAGTCACAGCAGTCTCCTCAGACAGTGGAAACACTGAGGTTTCTTTTCATTATTATTGTAACAGCAGATCATCTCAGGATGCAGAGTTAATTTTCATTAATCTGCAGCATTATAAATGATAAAATAATCTCAGGATTTAAATCGGCATGTGTGCCTGAGCCGGTCTGATCTGCAGCGCAGTGGGGCATTTTCCTTTTCTTGGTTCAGGCTGCTGCTCTTAAAGCTCACATGGAAATTAAAATAAACACTGCAGCTTTTGTACTGCGTTGCTGTATTGCGGTTATGTGTTACTGTACTCACACTTTGCAAAACTCTGTGATGGGCCAGTTCTGGTCCCTGGGCCTTGTGTTCAATGTTCCCTCTAAGCGGCGCGCGTGCGCAATTGCGCACTGCTGGCACGGTGTCTGCGCACAGAAAATCTGTGCTGCGCACAAAAAAATAAATCTAACCTGAATTGAAATTAAAATTAATATGTTATCAACTCTGTTCTTCAGTGTGAGTCAGTGACTGGCTGCTCCCGTATGGAATCAGAACGACGCCACCTTATCCCAAAGTCCAGCCAATAATGCGATTCACATTCGTATACGCAGCTAATCAATGTGGTTGACAGGCTATGACAGCGTCCTTATGTGCCGACACCGGTGTTTTAGCAAAGCGGCTGATGTGGCGTGAAGCCACGTTAATGACAACGTGTACAACCATTGGAGACGTGAGCAGGACAGACGAACAACTGACGGGAAAAGTGTGGACTTTACACCAGTTTTTAAATCGTGTTGATCGGCCACGTAAAACCAGAGTTATGATAAAAATATCTGCAATGTTTGTTTTTCTTCCTGAATACTGTCGTTGTTTATATTTACTAGGAAGAAACGGTAAAAACAGCGTTTTATGAGGAAAACGCTCGAAAGCCTGTGAGCAAAAATAACACCAACCCCCCCCCCCCCCCTATTGGTGGAAAAATGTATCAAGTCGACCAATCAAAACATGGCATTTAGTTGTTTAGGAAGGGGGAAGTTTTAGGAGTGACGGCGGTGTTTTGAAATGTGAGAGATTTGCCACGTTTAGCGCAAATCTAGTGTAGTTGGTGTGTAGTTAGTGTGTAGTGTAGTCAATAGTTTTGTTGTGTGTCAGAACAATGAGGCGACTGCTGAATGTTACAGGTGTTACAGCAGTGACACATCTGCTGTTGTCAGGCCTGCAGGTATCAGGCTGTTGTTCTCCTTCATCTCATAGTGGACAGAAATTATTTTTTGGAGTGGCACAAATAATTTGTGTGGCATCAGATTTGATGCAGAACAGCTGATTGTTCTGTAAATAGTTTGAAATGTTTATTTAAAAAACGCCTTTGCTGCATTTTTAGGTAAACAGCTGCAAAAAACTTTGTTTGCATAACTCAGTTACTTTTTTGAAAAAGTAACTACAGTGGCTTGCAAAAGTATTCGGCCCCCTTGAACTTTCCCACATTTTGTCACATTACAGCGTACATGATTCCAAACATTTTTTACAAATAAATAACTGCAAAGTGGGGTGTACGTAATTATTCAGCCCCCTGAGTCAATACTTTGTAGAACCAGCTTTTGCTGCAGTTCCAGCTGCCAGTCTTTTAGGGTCTGTCTCTGCCAGCTTTGCACATCTACAGACTGAAATCTTTGCCCATTCTTCTTTGAAACACCTCCAGCTCAGTCAGATTAGATGGACAGCGTTTGTGAACAGCAGTTTTCAGATCTTGCCACAGATTCTCGATTGGATTTAGATCTGGACTTTGACTGGGCCGTTCTAACACATGGATATGTTTTGTTTTAAACCGTCCCATTGTTACCCTGGCTTTATGTTCAGGGTCGTTGTCCTGCTGGAAGGTGAACCTCCGCCCCAGTCTCAAGTCTTTTGCAGACTCCAAGAGGTTTTCTTCCAAGGTTGCCCTGTATTTGGCTCCATCCATCTTCCCATCAACTCTGACCAGCTTCCCTGTCCCTGCTGAAGAGAAGCACCCCCAGAGCATGATGCTGCCACCACCATATTTGACAGTGGGGATGGTGTGTTCAGAGTGAGTGAGTGGCGTGTCGTTTGAAGCTTTGTAAGATCACAAAAGACGCAGGAATAAGTAGTAGGATTTAAGAGTGTAATAACGGACTGAAACAGAAGATGGCAGCACTGAATGTACAGGGATGCCAGCTGCCGTTAAACCCTGAAGAAGAAGAAGCAGCTCTGTCCCAGAATTCATAGCGCGGCTCTGTTCAGTTTCCAACAATGGCGGCAGCTAGTTAGTTTTAATATTACTCTTATTATTCTTTCTGGGTCACAAAATAAACTTTTAACATATTTTCAGGCGAGAATGTAGCTGTGTAAACCTCAAATATCTGCTCAGTTTATCAAGACACCACATATTTTCAAAAGCGCTCCGACGTTTTCGGAGACGTCTGTTACCCACTAGCTCGATAGCTAGCCGGGGGCTAGGCTAACTAGAGCCGTGAGAACACCGGACTCCCGGCTTCAAACCCACCGCTGTCTTTCGCTACTCAGGTTAAACATATATGAGTCACTTAGATAACTTAAAAATGTTATTGTTTGGCTTTTTTTTTAAGTATTTTATTTGTTCCTGAGTAAATCGGTTTGGCTGAGATTAAAGTTTTTACACAGCTGAATAAACATCAAGCAGACAGCTGATTATCAGAAGTGTGAGATGCTCGAGAATTTACTCCGGTGTCCTGTTATATTTTAGATAGCAAGGAGTTTATTAAACTTCACCGAAACAATCTGCAAATGTCATTAAAATTTAATAAACTATCATCTTGTCTTTATTGTTAGTTAGCACATACCTGAAACATTTAAAGCTGTAAGCTAATGGTAGTTATATAAGAGCAGATGCTGCTGGTGCAATAAGCTGTACGTTTTACGTCCAATGGATGATGATCTGATTAGTCGACTAATCGCAAAAATAATCGGTGACTAGTCGACTATCAAAATAATCGTTTGTGGCAGCCCTAGTTAACAATGGCTTTCTTCTTGCCACTCTTCCATAAAAGCCAACTTTGTGCAGTGCACGACTAATAGTTCCCCCACCTGAGCTGTAGATCTCTGCAGCTCGTCCAGAGTCACCATGGGCCTTTTGGCTGCATTTCTGATCAGCGCTCTCCTTGTTCGGCCTGTGAGTTTAGGTGGACGGCCTTGTCTTGGTAGGTTTACAGTTGTGCCATACTTCCATTTCTGAATGATTGCATGAACAGTGCTCCGTGGGATGTTCAAGGCTTGGGAAATCTTTTTGTAGTCTAAGCCTGCTTTAAAAATTTCAATAACTTTATCCCTGACCTGTCTGGTGTGTTCTTTGGACTTCATGGTGTTGTTGCTCCTAGAGCAGGGTGATATGACCAAAAATATTTATCACGATATACATTTGAAAATTTGCGATAACGATATAATTGACACTAGACAAAATACTTTACAACTCCACAACTTTATTAGTGCAAAAAAAACCCCATCAATGTATTTTCACTTAAACAAGCAGCTGTTTTTTTATGTGCATTAAAATTATATAAAAATGTAACAGTGCAAATTCCTTGCTGACAGTTTAACCAAAAGGCATTTCCAGTGGAAACTGGCCGACATATCCTCAGCATAACCATGTATACTAGAAAGTGCATTTTCTGAAGAAACTGCAGTGTAAATGCTTGAATCTGAATGTATGCACTGAAATGAATTAATGACTGAATATTAAGCTAAAAATGTTGAATGAGCTGGAAAATACAGAGTACCTTGAAACAAAAGTGCAGAACTTTTGAAAGTTGATGTTCACAAAGAAGAAGTTGGAAAATAGCTGAAAATGTTTTAAATGTAAATTAGAAAAACCTAAGAAATGAGAAAAGGAAAATTATCTGAATGAACATTAAAAGACATATTCTTTGAATCACTGAATGACTAAAATGTGGTCCCTCTACTTGGATCCACACAGTTTTAAAGGTTTACATCTCTGAGCTCTGAAAGACACGGTGTTGGAAAGAGAAGAACGATGACTATGATTTGAGGGTAAAATGATGGCTGTAGAGCAAACACTGTGGACACAGCAGTCGTTGAAAGAGAAGTGTTTCAGATGAATCTTGGCAGAGTGAGAGAGAGCTCGTTAGGCAGGCAGGTGTGAGCCTGGTTGCTATAGTGACTGCACCCAATGGCTCCATGCACACGCACACAGACATGCACCTCACTTTTGATGCTTAAAATGAACAGAAACGTCAGCCCGAAACAAATCGTTCCCAAATCAAACGTACATGTCGTATTGACAAAATTCTTTCACCGTGTGCACCAGCAATGACCAGTCTACCAAATTCTCAGTTTTCATGCCTGTGGAGTTCAGGGCGATCGTGGCTCAAGAGTTGGGAGTTCGCCTTGTAATCGGAAAGTTGCCGGTTCGAGTCCCGGCTCGGACAGTCTCAGTCGTTGTGTCCTTGGGCAAGACTCTTCACCTACCGCCTACTGGTGACGGCCAGAAGGGCCGATGGCGTGATATGGCAGCCTCGCTTCTGTCAGTCTGCCCCAGGGCAGCTGTGGCTACAACTGTAGCTGCCTCCACCAGTGTGTGAATGGGTGGATGACTGGGTGTGTAAAGCGCTTTGGGGGTCCCTAGGGGGGACTAGTAAAAGTGCTATACAAATACAGGCCATTTACCATTTATTATATGGACGTGGTGACAGTGTAAAGACAGCCTGTGCTTCTGATTTTCAGACAAAGTTTCTGAGCCCTTTTAACATTAGAGTCTATGGAAGAGTTGGAGGGAGGAGCTGTGCATTGGTGACATTTATGAAAGAACCATAACACCTATTACAATAATAAACACATTGGATGAAAGAGGACAGCGATGGCTACGTTTCGAGGGTAAAATCATACTTGTAGAGCAAACGCTGCGGACACAGCAGCAGTTTTAAGAAAAGATTTTAAGATTAATTCCCCCCCTCCTCTCACTCTAGCGCCACCATTCCGTCCCATACACACCCATTATAAACTCTGAAACGGCTGGAAAAAAGCATGAAACTTAAACTGGAACTGAAGAAAAAGTCTAATAGATATTGAAAAGATAAATACAAGTTGAATAGTTGAATGTCTTGGCTTCGTTTTAAAGTTTGAATGGAGGCTCTATGTCAATGTATGTGGGAGTTGATACAGTTTAAAGAGGAGTAAGTTGAATGAAAATTTAAAGGGTCTCTCCATTGAAATACATGGGAAATTTTTGTTGAAAAAAGTTGAATAATGAGCCAGCGTCGTAATTTCTGTCAAACTGCAGAAGGACCAAAGAGCTTCAACACCAAAGCAGAAGAACTGATTTATGACAACCAACCAGATGAGGAAAATGACCATCAGACAGCAGGACAAGGCTCATCTTAGATATCCTTTAAAGACACCTTATAACAAAGATATATGGTAAATGGTAAATGGTCAGAACTGAATCATCCGTACATTTGGAAACTTGTTATTTTGGACTGGAAAATAAAAGCTTCTTGATTTAATTTGAAGCTTTATTTGAAATTTTACTTTTCTATTCGCACATTATTTTTGGTCTAAATACTATAACTTTAATTTATATCACCCGATATTTTATTTCATTTTATTCTGACAGTCCAAGTGAGTAATGTTAAAAATACATGCGAGTCTTTTCAAATTCATATGTCTCCTGGGTCATTATTTTAATTTGCTGTGGGGCGATATTCACAGGTGGGCAGACCTGAGCAGGAGAGGTCCTGGAGCCTAGAATAGGAGCTTTGTCCACAGGAAGGACAGATGAGAGTTGCTGACAGAATCGCTGAATAATCAACTAATCAAAGCAGGATTGGCAGATCAGTCGACCACCAAAATAATCTTTAGTTGCAGTCTCAGTATAATTAGAATTAGTAGATGCAATCAATAAGTAGAATTCATAAAACAGAATCTGTAAATATAGCATGTAAAATACAAAATGTGAAATAGAATCGGTAAAATCAGTAAGACGTTTTGACTCTAATATTTTCCAGCACTGACTGCTGACAGTTCAACAGCTTAATAAGAGATCTGTTTTAAGCCATACAGCAGGAGCTGTGAAGAACAGACCAACTGTGGAGACGATTTTCTTTTAGTGGAAACAGTTTGGAATGATTTTCCAAAACTGGCTTTACTCTAAAAACACACATTTGTACGCGTGTACAAATATGAACAGTATTAACAGAAAAATATATAAATGAAATGAAATGGGGGGGTGGGGCTGTGTTATCGGTGCATGTGTGAGTTCAGGGTGGTTGTGGCTTTGGGGAAGAAACTTTTTCTGAGTCTGAGGGTCTTTGTGCTGATGCACCTGCAGCGCCTCCCTGAGGGAAGCAGGCTGAACATGTTGAAACCAGGGTGGAGCTGTCCTTGATGATGTTTGCTGCTCTGCTGAGGCAGCGGGAGGAATAAACGTCCATCAGGGAGAGGGGAGGGCAGAAGATGATCTTCTGTGCTGTCTTGACCACACTCTGAAGCCTCACTCTGTCTGCCTTAGTGCAGCCGCCATTAGCAGGCTCTCAATGGACGAGTAGTAGAAGGTCAGCAGCAGGTTGGAGTTCAGCTTGTACTTCCTGAGGACCCTCAGGAATCGTCTGACATTGTGCTCCATTACAGTGAGTTGAGTGGTGCAGGAACCAGGTGAGGATGAGGATGGGAGCAGGGCTGAGGCAGATGAGTGCTGCTGTTGTGTGTTTCAAAGCGAAGAAGCTGTTTATTTCCTCTGCCAGCTGCACACTCAGGTTTTCTGCTTTCACAGCCTCTGTGGTTGATGATGTCTTGCATTCCCTGCCACACCTCCCGTGTGTTGTTGCTGGACAGCTGGGACTCGATGTTTCTTTTGTGGTCTGTCTCGGCTTTTTAAATTCCCCTTTTCAGGTCAGCTCGAGCAGCCCTGTACAGAGCTCTGTCACCTGACCTGAAGGCGGCGTCGCGGGCTTTGAGGAGCGAGCAGACCACGCTGGTCATCCAGGGTTTTTGGGTTTGTGATATATATGTATTAATGTAATAATAAATAATGTTACCAAATGAGAATACAAACTTTACTTCAGTTTCTATTTCTACTCTAATAAATGTACTCAACTTGAATCAGTTTTTGAACATGAGCAGAGAAAAAGAAGGAAAATAAAAATATGTTTCTATTTCCTGTTGCCTCCATTGTGGAGGGAGACTTTGCCTCTAAACAGCAAATGTGTACAGTCAGGGGTTAAAGTGGATTCAGCAGGTGGGGAACCTAAAATCAGCTGTAGTGTCTCAGTGTGGGGAAAATAATCAAACTCACAATCATTTCTATTCCAGCAGATTGTCTTAGTGTGCAGGCTGTGATCAGCTGACCTGCTGCTCTTTCTGGATGTACATACCTGGATTTAGCCAGATGTGAGCAGATGTTTCATCAGTTGGCCATCCTCTACACTGACAGTCTGCTGTTCATGCTGTCTTTGTATTAGACAGCCACTGTGCAGCAGTCACACACTGTTCTTTACTTTAAACCATCACAGTACAAATTAAGCTGTTTTAGCCTGCAGAGGATTTTCATGCAGCCTTTAAATAACTCAGTTAGTCTGCCTCAGTTTGATTAGCAGCAGGTTTCACAATGTGAAAAACATAATGTCACATGTATGGATTTAAAAACATGATGACTTACATGTCATTTGGACCTTTAGCTGCAACACACTGTGAGACAAACTGCACACAAACAGTTTGTGTGTTTGCTGATGTTTATTGAGCTCATAGAAACACTGCATTTCAAATTACCTGACACTTAAAAACGTTACTCCCTTTATGCTCGCTCCTCTTCCGTAGAGCTGAAGTACCGGCACCTGCACTCACCTGCCCAGGTTATCTCTGAGTATAAACTATAGATGAACCTAAAATAATGAGTCTCTTTTCTGAAAATGTAAGAAGAACAAAGTACAAATATTTGTTTAAAATGTAGGGAGTTAAAGTAAAAAGGGTTAGAAAATAAATAGGCTGCTCAAGTAAAGTACAGATGCCTGAAAATTTTACAGGCATCTGTAATCAGTGCATCAGTAATGAGTGCTTACAGAGGAAACAAGTTTGGACTTTCTGGTAAATTAAATGATTATGTTGTTCATAAACGTAAAAATGCAAAGGTCAAAGCCCACATCAGTGGAAGCAAGAATGAGCTGAAAACACTAAACTGAAATTATTTGACTTAATGGACTAAAACATGCTCCTGCCCTTTCGTTCCTGTTAACATCTCAGCGCCGCTGTGAGCTTCTTGTTCACCCCGACAGGCCTGATAAACAAATAAAGAAAACTGTACGTGGCGGAAGCAGCGCCCCCCTGCGGCCCGCCGCCGCCCTGCAGGCTCCGGGCAGCTGGGGGATTTCCTGGGCGGAAGCAGCGGAGGGGGTTTCCAGCGCTCAGCCCGTCCTGCTGCTGGATCTCTGAACTGATCCCAGCGCCGTCTGCTCACACAAACCACTCAGCCGGAGAACCTGAACCCGAAACCGGACCATGAGGAGTCCGTCCCAGGCCCGGAGGCTCCGACACAGCGGCAGGTTGACGGTTTGAATCCCGCAGAGAGTCCGCGGAGGAACCGCCGAGAAGGAGGTCCCGGGGAGTCCTGAGGAGCTGTGGCCTGCGGAGGAGATTCATGTGAGTCCGAGAGAGCAGAAACAGAATAAAGACACACAGTAGAGACATACTAGAGATGCGGTATTGACAAGAGACTCGGCGTGAGCAGCGGGAACATGTTAGCTGTGTTAGCGGGCTGGAGGAGATGCTACAGCTAGCTGTGTTTACATTAAAATCCCCGTTACCGATCACACCGAGCTAACAGGCTAACGTCGGCTAGCCGTCTGTTTACACCCGCGCCCGACGGATCAGTAACAAAATCAATAATTCGATCGGTAACTTGATTGATGCCCTGATCAGAGCAGCAGAGCTAAAAACAGTCAGACCTGAAGAATCGAGCACAGAGAGGACGAGCCCAGTCAGTTGCTTCTATTGTTCTTATTGATCCGCGAATCAGTTCCTGGTATCGATTATCGCTTGTGTGTCGATAACATGTGATTTTTCAGGTGATGGGAAGGTTAACAGGACAGGTGTGTGTGAGGTCACGTGAACTTAGAGTTACTACAGTAAAACCTGTATTTGTAAACACCAAAGTACTGTCAGAGTAAGCAGGATAGTAAGGCAGTAAAAGTACTAAGAGTACTCCTCAGACCACCTCGGGTGTGGAGTTTCCAGGTGGTTTCTCATTTGAGGACACGCAGGTTATCAGGTTAGTTTCACCTTTAGCTCACCTGTGAGAGAGCAGCTGATCGTCAGCTGACAGAACAAACCATTATTCAGGTGAAAACACCTGGACATTCAGGTGATGGTCTGAGAAGATTGAGACACTGAGAGAATAAAACCCTGTGATGTTTAACATCTGAATCAAAGGTCTCACCTGTAACCTGACACTGAGCATAGCCCGGGGCTGAGCGTGTTTTGTTAGGTGACCCAGGGTGAGCCTGCAGGAGCTCTCAGGTTGACCTCTGACTTCTGATCATCACCCATAAGTGTCTTAACGGCGGCCTGACAGGATCCCGCTAAGGAAACACCTGGACGAGACAGATGTTAACACCATGTCGTCATCATTATTTGGGGATCAGAAAAATCCAGAAAGCACCCAGAGGGTCTGACTACATTACCCAGAACGCTCCAGTACAGATCAGACAGACATGAGAAGAAGCTGCTCAGCAGGGCAGGTGCTGTGCAGCCCTATACATGTCAAAATTTAAGATCATGGGTGTTAGTGATGGTGTGTTCAGCTGAGCAGACGATGATAAGAATCCTCCCTTCACCCCAAGATGGCCACCCCTCCCTGAGCCGCTTTCCGCTGAAAGTTTTGTCCTGTTAAAAGCTCGTTTTTCTTTCCCTCTGTCGCTAAGTGCTTGCTCACAGAGGGTCATTAAAGCACCTGACATGGCTGCTGTTGTGTTTTTGCTGCTATCTAAATAAAATGGTACTGATGGTGGCGATGATGATGATGGTGGTGAGCACTGGGTAACTGGGACATGTGTGAAGGTCCTGTTAATGCTGAAGCACATCTGCAGGTTCAGAAACATCTGCTGTCATCCAGATGTTTCTGTTTCAGGGATGATGAATAAACCCGCGTGAGTACAGTCCACACCTGCCCCTCCACAGGCACCCCCTGCTGGGCGCAGACTGCTATCATCAGGTTACTGATCCTCCATCAGCTGCTCTGAGGAAAACCCCTGTGATGAAGTGAATTCTTCCAGTTTCTCTTTCTGAGAAGTGCTCAGTCACGACTGCAGTCACCTGCTTCATGTCGCAGCACCCGTTAACCACAGGCATGACATCACACACGTAGGTGTGATGTCACACATCTGGCAGATCCAGATTGCACATCAGTGACGAGCTTTAACTCTAACTCGAGCCTTAGAATGCCACTGATTCATTTGGGGCTTTTATTTTGAAAGGGATGGGTTTGTCTGTGTGTGTGTGTATATGTGTGTGTGTGTTGACGATGCAGTGAATGGAAAAGTCCCCAACATCCCTGACAGGAAGTGTGTGTTTCTGTGTGTGTGTGTGTGTGTGTGTGTGTGTGTGTGGAGGTTAAAGGTCACAGCTGTGTGTGAGGTCATAAAAGCTCTCACTTCAGGTTTTCATGTGTCAGCTGACCCGATGCTTCTGAAATTACCCAGAATTCCTGTGTGAAGTGTGTGTGGATCCTCTTTCTGGATTTATTCCAACTTTCAAATCTTTCATGTTTTACCAGATTTCACTGGTTGTGTTTTGAAAATGCGTCGGCTCTTTAAATGTTTGTGAGTTGATAACATAAGCTAGGTAAATACTTCTGATCAAAACCCCACCAGCGTCACCGCACAGCCTCACTGAGGAGGCACATCTCATGTCACCTGACGAGCTACCTGGACGGTCAGCTGACCGTCCAGGTAGCTCGTCAGGTGTGTGAGGCTGCAGTGGGCGGGTTTCCCGTCAGAGCCGAACAGCAGGAAGTGATGGTAAACCACGCGTGCACACCGAGGTCACTGTAACAAATGTCGGAAAGTCTGGTTGTTCCTCATCGTGTGTCCGATCCGTGACCAGGATTCTCGGTCTGCGTGTTTGGCCGGATTTTCCAGAGTCTGCTGTCGGGGGTCAAACGTCCAGATGAACAGACTGTTGCTGTGATTTGGACTGTATAAATAAGATTGAATAGAATACTGCAGTACTGTGATACAGCAATACTGTGGTACTGAAGTACTTTTTTACAGTATCAGAAGACTGAGGTCATTTCCATTGTGGCTGTTTTTGAAACATCACATGTTTAAGGAAAAACCCCAAACTGCACGTCAGTCAGCTCAGAGCAGCTGACTGGAGTTAAAACCGGTTATCCAACCGTCAACTTCATGAACTTCATTTAGAAAACAGAGTAACAGGTTAATTTTCTGAAATCCTCTTTATGTTTTTAACTGAAATTAACTGAGAGAGAAATGCATTCATTCCTCAGTTTAATGGTTCAGTATCTGAACCTTTTATCTAACATTTGGACTCACGTCCAGGGCTGCTCGAACATCAGAGACGGAAGTCTGCTGTGAGGGTTAAAGGTCAGTGTAATATTTAAATGTCTGATCACACTGTACACGCGGAGTTCCAACATGACCAATATGTGATTCTTCAATCGCAAACGTCCACCTGGTCATCAGGTGACCCATCGAGGGTTCAGGTAGCATCGGCCCTTTTAAAGGATCCACGAAAACACGAAAGGAAAAACTGTGAATGCCGACCGGTCGGAGACGGCGTTCCCGTGACATCAGCCAGAAGCTACAGGATTCACCCGAGGGTCCACCTGAAGGACCTGAGTCTAAGATGTTTGGAGGAAGACCAGCTGATCTTTGGACACTCCCTCTGACATATCTGTGAAGGTTCTCAGGTACCAGGTCATGGTAATCTGAGGTAATCTGAGGTAATCTGAGAAGCTTGGAAAGAAAAGCGACTGGGCTTCATGACTTCACGAGCGTCCGAGCTGAGGTCGGCGTTTCTCTCGTCGTGAATGACCTGCCGCACCGCAGTACATGGTTAAACCTGACCTGTGACATCACAAAGACTGAAGGTGGAAGATCTCAGGCTGGATCATGAAATCATGTATGAAGGTTTTCAGTGTTTACTGGTTTTACTGGTCTGAACCAGTGGAGCTCCCATGTTTGAGCTCACTGCCTGTTCTCCTTCACCTGTTTTCGCTGCACTTTCTAATAAATTAACATGTGACCTGTCAACTTTCCTATTTATAGGCCACGCCCCTTCGCCCCTTGCTGGACTCCACTGAGCACGTGCAGACTGGACTCAGTTGTTGGGTTCTAATGTTTCTTTTAATGTTTCCTCAGGTCATGTCCGCGGGGAGGAGTGCTGACGGCAGGGAGGTGCAGATTCCCCTCCAGCAGGCGGCACCCTCCCTTATTTCGCCCCTCTCGGCAGCCCCGCCCTCTCACCGCCCAGCCAATCTGTGGCCTTCCAGTGAGCCCACCGCTCAGCAAGGTAACGAGTTTCAAACAAATCTTCGTTAGGTAGGATTCACACACGGCGGCTGATCTGATTGGCTAAGGTTATTTAAGACCCAGTCAGGCCTTTGAAGCCAGCAGGGTATGAATCCTCTTTGAAGACAGGTAAGGTGTGTCTCTGACCTCAGGTGTGTGTTCAGGTGTGCCCGCAGGCTTCCTGCCTCTTCATGGCGGCTTCAGAGATCACTTTGTAGAAACTCCAGAAGCTAAATACTGCTGCGAGGCGTGCAGGCTGGTCCTGTGTCAGCCCCGCCAGACCGAGTGTGGACACCGTTTCTGTAACAGCTGCATCTGCGACATCCTCAGGTGAGACAGGCCACTCCCACTCAGGGGAAACACCGCGTCGATTTGAGTTCCTGCTCCACCCTGCAGGTGTTTAACTTTTGTGTCCTCTCCTGCAGTCGTCCAAACCCGGTGTGTCCGGCTGACATGGAGCCACTGTTCAGAGACAAGGTGGGCAGGAAGTGACATCACAGCAGAGATCACGTTGTTGACTGATCAGTAGGACTGTCAACGTTAACATTTGTTAATCTGTGTTTACGAATAAAATGTTAACACGATGAAGCCATCTGGACAAACTTTGTACAAACTGCCCGAAACACGCGGAGACATTTCCGACGGGTTCATTTGGTTAAAATTTTAACGCATGTTAACGTTGACAGCCCCACTGGTCTGTGATTGATTCCCGATCAGTTACGGATCCGTGATCACTCATCGGGCCGTGTGATCGATCGGGCTGTGTGATCGATCGGGCTGTGTGATCGATCGGGCTGTGTGATCGATCGGGCTGTGTGATTGATCGGGCCGTGCTTTGTGTTTCAGATCTTCAAAGACGTTTGCTGCCACCGGGAGATCATGTCGCTGAAGGTTTACTGCCGCAGCGAGGCAAACGGCTGTCAGGAGCAGATGAGTCTGCAGCAGATACCTGTGAGCACACGTCCCTGAAAATCCCGCTCTCTGATTGGCTGCTCTGCATACAGCAGAAATTGACTTACCTGCCTCACCTGTGTGTCTGCAGGACCACCTGAACGTGTGTCCGTTCTTCGAGGTTCCCTGCCCGCTGGGAAAGTGTAAGGAGAGGATGATGAGGAAGGAGATTCCCGACCACCTGAGCTGGAAATGCAAACACAGAGAAACCACCTGCGAGTTCTGCAGCACGAAGATGCCCCTGACGGACCTGCAGGTGAGCCGCGGGCAGCGTTTGGCTTCTTTTGCTTTTTGGTGATTTTTGTGAAAAATTAAGTTTTTAAAAACTTTTTCAGAAACACAAAGATACGGTTTGTCCGGCGTTCCCCGTGATGTGTCCAAACCACTGCTCTTTCGCCTCCCTGCCCCGGAGCGAGGTGCTGACCCAGTTTTTCCCGGATCACTCGCACCCTTCAGGTTTCAGCTTTTCCGATCGCAGTGATCGATCAATCTATTGATTTATTGATGTTGTGCTGTTTCAGCTCTCGGGTCACCAGCATGACTGTCCCAAAGCTCAGGTCAGCTGTCAGTTCCACCGCTATGGCTGCACGTTCAAGGTAGTTTCATCATCATTGAAACGTGTGGCTCGTGTACCACAGTACTGCAGTTACACACCTGTATTGATACTTCATACTGCATGTACTGCAATATTGCGTGTTTCAGGGTTTGAACCAGGACATGAGGCAGCACGAGTCCACCTTCGCAGCCGAACACCTGAAGATGATGGCAAACAGGAACCTGTCGATAGAGAACAAGGTAACCACGGTGGCATGTAAAACACTTCTTCCTCAGAAGGTGCGGCGCGAGCTCACCTGAGCGCTCTCTGCTTCCAGGTGGAAGATGTAAAAGGTGAGCTGATGGAGCGGTACAAGGTGCTTCCTGCGCTCAGCAGCCGACTGTCGGAGCTGGAGAACCAGAACGAGGATCTGAGGGAGAAGAACCGGCAGATGGAGCAGAAACTCGCCACCATGCAGGTACCGCCATTTCGCTGGTGGAGGTTTTTTCTTGACAGCGTGGGCTCCTCCCACTGTCCACAGACACGCTCATCACGTTGATCTGTGCTCTCCACAGAAACTAATGAGCTCGCACTCAGAGAAGTTGCTGGAGGTGGAGCTGGAGCTGCATTCTCTCCGTCTGCTCAGAGATGAGGTGGAGAGCCTGCGAGGAACGCTGGAGAGCGTACGGACGAGGCTCGCCGCTCTGGAGCAAGGTGGACGCGGCGGATCCGGATCCACGACACACACACTGGGTTAGAACGGCCTCTCTGTGCCGCCGTTGGTCTGGGGACGGGCTGTAGTCTCAGACACCAGAGGTTTAGGGCTACGGCTGTTTGTCGATTGATAATCAATAACTCCCGTCTTCTGCTCTGCAGCATCCCTGGAGACTCAGCTGAATCGCCATGACGACATGCTGAGCGTCCACGAGATCCGATTGGCTGACATGGACCTGCGTTTCCAGGTGCTGGAGACGGCGAGCTACAACGGGACTCTAATCTGGAAGATCCGCGACTACAAAAGGCGGAAACAGGACGCGGTGGCAGCGAAGACGCTGTCGCTGTACTCGCAGCCGTTTTACACCGGATACTTCGGTTACAAGATGTGTGCTCGCGTTTACCTGAACGGAGACGGCATGGGCAAGGGGACGCACCTGTCGCTGTTCTTTGTGGTGATGAGGGGCGAGTACGATGCCCTGCTGCCCTGGCCCTTCAAACAAAAGGTACACCTCACTTCCTGTGTGATTAACCGCAGAAGCGTGAACAGCGTGTTCTGATGCGGTCTGTGTCTGTCAGGTGACCCTGATGTTGATGGACCAGGGTCCCTCCAGGAAGCACCTGGGCGACGCCTTCAAACCGGACCCGAACAGCAGCAGTTTCCGCCGTCCGGTGGCCGAGATGAACATCGCGTCCGGCTGCCCGCTGTTTGTGTCGCAGACTGTCCTGGAGACGGGGACCTACATTAAAGATGACACCATCTTCATCAAGGTGAGGGGCGTGTCCTGCGGGTTACAGACCCCACCTATGTATTGATAAATTCAGCGATCAGTGAATTAACCTGTGGTGATTGGTTTGACCGGCAGGTTACCGTGGATACCTCTGACCTTCCTGACCTGTGACCGTGTGATCCGACAAATGTGACCGGTGCACACCTGGCAGAGCAAAGGATGATGGGAAGGATCAGAGGAAGAGGATGGCGAAGAAGAGACAGGAAGCAGCCAGTCAGAGTGAACTTTATTGACTGGTGGACTACAAAACTGTGTGTGTGTGTGTGTGTGTGTGTGTGTGTGTGTGTGCGGGGTGGGGGGGTGAATGACTCAGTGTCACCGTGGTGACAGAACTCAGAGCCAACATGGCCGCCACTATGAGGACGTTGTTGCTGCTCGTTACTGATGCTGTGCATCGAGCTTTACTTCCTTTTATTACCCGTTTACAGAGGCATGCTGGGAAATCCACTACAGCCACAGAGGAGTCCGAAAACCTGATCAGACCGGATGAAACTACATAAAGCGCAGACTCCTGTAGAGCCCGGCGGTGCGGATGGCTGCTCTGTGGCCTTGGTGGGTTTCCGAGCGTCAACAGAATTCGTGCGAGTCGTTCGGTTCATTTGCACACTTTAAAGTTTTGAATGTTTGTGTGAAAATAAAACTGACAGAAAACAAACTTGTTTTATGGTGAAGTTTTTCTGCCGAGACTTCCTGTTTTATCGTCACTGATGAGGTCATCAATAAAGGAACTCTCTGCCTGTGAAATAATAGCGTAGCCGCATGATGTCACTTGGCGGTTTTGCTGCGTGTTGCTGCTGTCACTGATGTCTCGGGGTCCACGGTGGCGACTCGATCTTTGACACAGGTGTGGGTCACCGATGTGTGTGAAGACAAACCGAGGCTCCAGCATCTGTTTCAAGAAACTTTAATATCCTGAGGTAGAAAAGACTTGGTGTGAACAGTCTGTGTGCGTGACCTGAGTGATGAGGGTCACTCACACCATGGCTCAGATTGGTTGGTGGGCAGGGTGCAATGTGTGTTGGGGGGGGGATAACAGTCTGAATGGCCCTGGGGAAGACGCTGTTAGTCTGGAGGTGTGCGACCTGACTGAACTGAATTCAGAGGGTCCAACAGGCGGTGGGCAGTTCACTGGTTTACCTGGGACAGGAGGATCTGGCGATGCCATCCAGGGGTGTCAGATGGCAGTCAGTGTTAATGACCCTCTCTGCTGCCTTCCTGTTCTTAGTCGTGGCCCCTGAGCACCAAACACCAGGCAGGAGAGCACGCTCTCCACTGAGGAGCAGCAGAAGGCCAGCAGCAGGTCCTGGTCCAGGTCTTCATCTGGCTCTTGATGAAGGCGTTCCCACTTTCTCCCTCTTGCATGTGACAAATGAAGGCTTTCTTGAGGTTCTTCTTCCTCAGGACACCGAGGACGTGCAGCCACTGCTGGGCCTCCTTTACCACGGCGATGGTGTTGTAGGTCCAGGTGAGATCAGGGGAGATGTAGGTGTCCAGAAACCTGAAGGTGGAAACAGATTCTACCTGTTCTTCATTTATAATGAGGGGGGAGTGGACCTGTCTGTGCCTCCTGAGGTCCATTATAAGTCCTTTGGTTTTAAGGATGTTCAGCTTCAGGTTATTCTCTGGATCCCAGGATCAGGGAATCTGAAGGTGGTCCAGTTTGGTGTTGAGCATCTTCCTGTTCTCCAGATAGCTCAGCGCTGTGTGAAGGGTGATGGCATCCTCCGTGGGGTCGAGGGAGGGGGTGGACAGGCTGTGATGTGTGAGACACTACCCACTCGAAGCACTAGATGGGTACTACAACTTCAACACACGGATAAATACAGATTGTAGGAGGATGACGAGATTATCCATTTAAATGTCTTTACTGGAAGTGATGCACAAAAACATTAAAAGGCCAGATAAACTGATTTTTTAGAGGAGAAGGAGGACGGCAGGTGGCGCTGCTCACAGGAAACGGCAGCTCGTTGATTTTTTTTGTTTGAACCATAGAAGAAGAAGAGAGCGTTATCCGCAGAAAAAGAAGCGGCTAAGAGTTTGTGCTTCAGCTCCAGACTTCAGGCTCAAACCGAACCTGAAAGACCCGAAGGACCCCAGAACACCGACCCGGACCCAGCGGGGCTGCGAGGCCCGACCCGGTAAGTGAAGCTCGGTGCTAGCTGTAGAACCGTAGAGCCCCGGGGAGCCAACAGGCTAACAGATAGCATTAAGATTAACCAGAAAACAGGCTCTTATTTTGAAAGGGCGACAAGCGATTGAGTTACTTTAAAAATGATTTCACGAAAAAAAATAAAAATAAACACAAAAAGCGGCACAGTGTGTGATCTGTGTGTAAAAAAAACCCAAAAACCCGTGTGTGTGTGTGTGTGTGTGTGTGTGTGTGTGTGTGTGTGTGTGTGTGTGTGTGTGTATATATATATATATATATATATATACACACAAGTAAAACAACAAAATAAAAACAAAATACGAATAAATATGTTTAAAAGCTGACAGGAAGGAACAGGCTCTACCTGTCAGACAGGTGTAACTGTCAGTGAGGCGTTTGTGTGACGCGCTGGCAGCTGATTGGTCTGTAATGCTGTGTGTGCGTTCGCGCGCGTGCAAACTAAAATAATGTGGAAAAACGTTATCATGAGTTGAGATGATGAAGGTGACGACTGCTGAGATTCTCAGGAAAGTGTTCTCATGCAGAGTTTCCATCTGAGTATCCTGTGTAATATTACTATTCAGAGTAATCTGAATATCCTGAGTATGCTGTGCAGTGCGAGTCAATTTACTTGAAAAAAGTAACTAAATACTAATTGCTGATTAATTCACCAGAAATAATCCAGTTAATTTACTGATTACTTATTTTCAAAAGTAATTAGTTACTTCATTACTTAGTTACTTTTTAAAACTTGATACACAACCTGAATACGTAATAACGTCATAGATCTTTTTCTGCATAATCCATCATATAAAATGTAATCAAATGAAAAAGTCTCTTTTTAAAATTGTTTTAATTGATTTAATCTTTTAACTTTATGCTTCAAGCACGAATTAAATTATTTCAACTGTCTTTGACGGGAAGAAATGTTTAACATTTAAACCGATGTTCTGCATATTCCAGCGTATAAAATAAAATCACGTTTTGTGTTTGCACTCTTTCAAATAGATGCAAGTAAAACACAGCAGAAAATGAATAAAATCAAAGACTCAGCAGCTCTTAAATCTACTGTCAGCTGTTGAGCAGGAGTGGGGCGGGTGGAGGTTTGCCCACAGCAGTCATGTCAGTGGGAGGATCCGGGGGTTTCTTTGCGAGTGGCACGTTCCCGTGGCAGCGTGCTCACTGCTCGCTCAGATTTAAGTTTCATTTGTCGCTGTAGAAGTTTTCTTCCCACGCAGAGGGAACAGCAGACGCTAATGTTTCTGTCACTTTTTACAGAATCCAACTCAAAGTAATGTGATTACTTCCACGCTTTAAACGCTGCATGGTCGTACTCTCTCCATCACTCCATGTTATCCATTGTTGATCTGCACACATCTGTAACCACGGACGCCGCACGCTCGTACGTCACTCATGAGACACTCTGACAAACAAAATCATGGTTTAGTAACGCAGTAACGCTGCGTGCTTATGGAAAAGTAACAGTAATCTAATTACTGTTTTGCAATAGTAATCCTTTAGTTTACTGGTTACTTTAAAAAATATAATCGAATTACAGTAATGCCTTAATTGTAACGCGTTACTGCCCATTTCTGATCCTGGGTGACCTGAGTAATCTGAGTATCTTGAGTAACTTCAGTAAGATGAGTAATAACCTGAGTAACCTCAGTAATCTGAGAAACCCCAGTACTCTGAGTAATAACCTGAGTAACCCCAGTTATCTGAGTAATAACCTGAGTAACCCCAGTAATCTGAGTAATAACCTGAGTAACCTCAGTAATCTGAGTAATAACCTGAGTAACCTCAGTAATCTGAGAAACCCCAGTAATCTGAGTAATAACCTGAGTAACCTCAGTAATCTGAGTAAGAACCTGAGTAACCTCAGTAATCTGAGTAAGAACCTGAGTAATCTGAGTAATAACCTGAGAAACCCCAGTACTCTGTGTAAGAACCTGAGTAACCTCAGTAATCTGAGAAACCCCAGTAATCTGAGTAATAACCTGAGTAACCCCAGTAATCTGAGAAACCCCAGTAATCTGAGTAATAACCTGAGTAACCCCAGTAATCTGAGTAAGAACCCGAGTAACCCCAGTAATCTGAGTAATAACCTGAGTAACCCAGTACTCTGAGAAACCCCAGTAATCTGAGTAAGAACCTGAGTAACCCCAGTAATCTGAGTAATAACCTGAGTAACCCCAGTAATCTAAGAAACCCCAGTAATCTGAGTAATAACCTGGATAACCCCAGTAATCTGAGTAAGAACCTGAGTAACCCCAGTAATCTGAGAAACCCCAGTAATCTGAGTAATAACCTGAGTAACCTCAGTAATCTGAGTAATAATCTGAGAAACCCCAGTAATCTGAGTAATAACCTGAGTAACCTCAGTAATCTGAGTAATAACCTGAGTAACCTCAGTAATCTGAGTAATAACCTGAGTAACCTCAGTAATCTGAGTAATAATCTGAGAAACCCCAGTAATCTGAGTAATAACCTGAGTAACCTCAGTAATCTAAGAAACCCCAGTAATCTGAGTAATAACCTGAGTAACCCCAGTAATCTGAGTAATAACCTGAGTAACCCCAGTACTCTGAGAAACCCCAGTAATCTGAGTAAGAACCTGAGTAACCCCAGTAATCTGAGTAATAACCTGAGTAACCTCAGTAATCTGAGTAATAATCTGAGAAACCCCAGTAATCTGAGTAATAACCTGAATAACCACAGTAATCTGAGAAACCCCAGTAATCTGAGTAAGAACCTGAGTAACCCCAGTAATCTGAGAAACCCCAGTAATCTGAGTAATAACCTGAGTAACCTCAGTAATCTGAGTAATAATCTGAGAAACCCCAGTAATCTGAGTAAGAACCTGAGTAACCTCAGTAATCTGAGAAACCCCAGTAATCTGAGTAAGAACCTGAGTAACCTCAGTAATCTGAGTAATAATCTGAGAAACCCCAGTAATCTGAGTAGTAACCTGAGTAACCTCAGTAACCTCAGTAACCCCAGTAATCTGAGTAATAACCTGAGTAACCTCAGTAATCTGAGTAATAACCTGAGTAACCTCAGTAATCTGAGTAATAACCTGAGTAGCCTCAGTAATCTGAGTAATAATCTGAGAAACCCCAGTAATCTGAGTAATAACCTGAGTAACCTCAGTAATCTAAGAAACCCCAGTAATCTGAGTAATAAGCTGCGTAACCCCAGTAATCTGAGTAATAACCTGAGTAACCCAGTACTCTGAGAAACCCCAGTAATCTGAGTAAGAACCTGAGTAACCCCAGTAATCTGAGTAACCTCAGTAATCTGAGTAATAATCTGAGAAACCCCAGTAATCTGAGTAATAACCTGAGTAACCTCAGTAATCTGAGAAACCCCAGTAATCTGAGTAATAACCTGAGTAACCTCAGTAATCTGAGTAATAATCTGAGTAACCTCAGTAATCTGAGTAATAATCTGAGAAACCCCAGTAATCTGAGTAATAACCTGAGTAACCTCAGTAATCTGAGAAACCCCAGTAATCTGAGTAAGAACCTGAGTAACCCCAGTAATCTGAGAAACCCCAGTAATCTGAGTAATAACCTGAGAAACCCCAGTAATCTGAGTAATAATCTGAGAAACCCCAGTAATCTGAGTAAGAACCTGAGTAACCTCAGTAATCTGAGTAATAATCTGAGAAACCCCAGTAATCTGAGTAGTAACCTGAGTAACCTCAGTAACCTCAGTAACCCCAGTAATCTGAGTAATAATCTGAGAAACCCCAGTAATCTGAGTAATAACCTGAGTAACCCAAGTACTCTGAGACTTGGCACTGATGTATCACTGAAAGGATACAAAAGACTGGCGCGACTGTGCAGCTGTAAGCGGCGTCATTTATGAAAATTGAGATGCAGCATGATTGGCCGAAATGATGCTAAAGCGTGGAGGACAGTGGCGTGCACGAACGCGCTGCTGCTGAACCTGTGATTGGTTTCTGTGAGGACGTGTTTGCTCTCTGAAGGCCCAGCTGCATGCAGGTCAGTAACTGTGTCTCTCTTGGTGTTCTCAGATGAAATGTTTGTGATGAAGAGTTTCTGTGGACCTGCAGCTCTGCAGCTCCGACTGTTTTCCACTAGAACTTTACCCACTCTCACACTTTTCACCAAGGTAACGCCCACACCTGTTCAATACATTAACATCATAGTCTCAGGAGCTTGGAAAGAAAAGCGTCTGGACTTCTGGGTTTGTTCAAAATCACGACTCTTTCAGCTTGTTCGTGGCCAAAAGTGGCCACCAACAGATTAGGTCTGTCATTTTTATTATTTTTATGTTTTTTTGCCATTTTTTCTGCATAAAGCTTTTAAGTAACTTCAGTTCTTTTCATAAATATAAAATAATTATTACTTTTTACATTTTTAACCCTTTAAACACCAGTTTGTTTGTCCACTGCACTAGCTGGAAGACGACCTCAAATCTCACAATTTTATATAATTGCATTGCTACTGAAATTTCTTGTGTTATTAACAGTAGAGTCTGGGATGTGTAATTGATTCACATCAACATTGATTATAATGCATTGTTATTTATGTGCAGGGAGAGCAAAAACATAAAAACTCCCTCTCAGCTTGTTCATGGCCAAAAATGGCCACCCCCTGTTTATGTTTACAAAATGCTATAAAATTCATATATATTAAGAAAAAATTCCATTTTTTTACTTGATTTTTTTAGATTAGCATCAGTGCTGTTCATCAAGACCAAAATTTTAATCAAATCTGGAATTTTAACCCTTTGAATACCAGTTAGATCACATAATTGTAATGATTTAAATAAGGATAAAAGCATAAAATCACTATTTTTTTCTAAATAATACATGCAAACTGATTTATTTTCTAACCATGATGGAGGTTAGATGTGTAGCAATAATTAACAGTATCAATGAGTTTTATACATCTTTGTTTTTTTGTGCAGTGACAGAAAAACAAAAAAATCCCTCTCAGCTTGTTCGTGGCCAAAAATGGCCACCCCCTGTTTATGTTTACAAAATGCTATAAAATTCATATATATTAAAACATTTTTCTACTTTCATTGACTTGATTTTTTAAAACCAAAATATAATTCAAATTCAGATTTTATACCCTTTGAATACCAGTCAGGTTATGTATTATTTCTACGCTTTTGGGGGAAAATAGCAATAAAGTTCACATTTTCCTGCAGGATCCGTGTCCTCTGTGTGATGAAGCCAAAGAGCAGCTGCAGCCGTTCAGACACCGGGTGAGAAGCTTGTTAGAAAACTGTTGTTAATAAAGTTTAAAGTTAATTGAACTCACGTTACTGATTGATCAGTGATGACTGAGAGGCTGATGTGTTATTGATAGACTGGGATGTGATTGATTGCCATGTTCACAATAGTGTTGATAAGAAAGTCTGTATGTTTTCCACGTATTTTACCTGTGTGCGTGTGTGTGTGCGTGTGTGTGTGTGTCAGCTGGTCCTGCAGCAGGTGGACATCAGCCTCCCAGAGAACCGGCTGTGGTGGGACAGGTACAGGTGGGACATACCTGTGTTCCACCTGAATGGTCAGTTCGTGATGAAGCACCGTGTGGACACCGCCCTGCTGGAAAAACTGCTGCAAGATGCCGAAGGCCAATAACTCACAAATAATCAATAAACACAAGTGATTAAGAAATATGTGGCTTCACTGTGTCATCTTTACACAGCCAATCAGAGCAGGCCTCACTGTGACATCACCGTGAAACAGATCCTGTTTTTCTCGAGTCACCCGATCCTGTGACCTCATCAATATTTAACCTTCACATAACTGTCAGCCAATCACAGCTCAGCTCCTCCTCGATGTGTTACTTGGTTACCACGGAGACCTCAGGCGTGCTCTCAGGCAGGTGAAGTTGTGGCGATGGCGTCGCGTAGAGCGGCAGATGTTCAGTTTGCTCTGCAGAGGGCAAAGAGGAAGATCAATGAGCTGCAGCTCCAACTCAAGTAAGAACTGTCTGATCGGTGATCAATAATCTGTCAGACAGGCTGAACTGATCGATCAGTAATTGATAAGTGATAATCTAGTGATTAGGTCCAGAGTTGAACTGTAAAAGTTGAATTCAAGTTAAACCTGTATTGGATCAATAATTCCAGGGCGCCTTGAGGTTTGGATCATGAAGGAGCCATCTAATTGGCTGTTGGAGCTGCTGACAGGAAGAGAGGGGCTAGCTGTGCTCTGTGTATTGATAAGGGAAACGATTCACTCTGAGCTGTTCTAAGAAATGAACCAATAACATCAATAAATCAGTAGAAAATCCATCAAACCTGTAAATCAGTTTTTATTGCTGCCAGAGCTGCTGCAGGTCACAATATAAATGTTTGAGTTGGTGGACAGTCACCTGGATTCAGGTGTGGTGGGCAGGTGCTGAGGTAGGTGTGCTGCTCAAATGTGTCTCTATTGAAACAGAAACTATAAAGGAAAAAGGTTCCCCGTCACTCTGGTTCCCTGAGTGATGCTCCCTCGTGGCTCTCTGTTTGGCTGCATTTCGCTCCATCCCCCAACCTCAGGCAACTGTGACAGCGGTGATTGATGGTGTGCGTTTGTGTTTCCAGGGAAACCAGATCACAAAGTCCAGAAGAGACCAGTCAGCCCACGACGACCCCCAGCAAAGAGCTCCAGGACTCTCTGGTGGACATGTACACAGGTAATACTACTGTACATACTACAGATACTACACAGGTAATAGCACCTATAATAACAGATGAGTAGTAACGTAATCTGATTACTTTACTCGTTACTTGAAAAAACTAAGGGATTACTATTGCAAAAAAGTAATTAGATTACTGTTACTTCCCCATAAGCACGCTGCGTTAGTGCGTTACTAAACCGTGATTTTGTTTGTCAGAGTGTCTCATGAGTGACGTACGAGCGTGCGGCGTCCGTGGTTACAGACGTGTGCAGATCAACAATGGATAACATGGAGTGATGGAGAGAGTACGACCATGCAGCGTTTAAAGCGTGGAAGTAATCACATTACTTTGAGTTGGATTCTGTAAAAAGTGACAGAAACATTAGCGTCTGCTGTTCCCTCTGCGTGGGAAGAAAACTTCTACAGCGACAAATGAAACTTAAATCTGAGCGAGCAGCGAGCACGCTGCCACGGGAACGTGGCACTCGCAGAGAAACCCCCGGATCGTCCATAATACTACTGATACTATATATGTACACAGGTAATGCTACTGCAAATACTAGAGATACTACACAGGTCATACTACTTGTAATACCACAGATACTATATGTGAACACAGGTAATGTTACTGTAAATCCTACAGGGTAACCAGTGGTTCAGAGTGTGGCTGGCGGGTCATTGGCGGCCCTCTGCTGTGTGGTCCCTACCTTCCTCTGTGATCATGAGGCGTGCTCGTTGATCAGACCCCGCCCCATCGCTTAGACAGGATGTTGACGTCCTGTCTGCAACATCTCCTGAGCTTCGTGTTTCACATGCTGATGATTTTGAGTTTTGAATCAATGACTTTGATTGATGCAAATTTGCTGGCCCCATAAAATAAATCGGCCAAATTCTAGTGAAGCTCAACCCGTCTGAAACACCCGTCTGTCTTTTTAAAAGGGAAATAAAACCATAAAATGTGCCGAAAAATGACACAAAGATCAATAAATCTGATTATCAATAAGCCTGATGGAAGCAGCCCAAGGTCCCCAGGTGATGTCAGCAAATGTCCACCAGGGGGAGCTGTTCTCCTTCACATCAGAGCCCTGCTGCCGCTCACAGGGACAGAGTCCTGTTCAAAATCAGCTGTCCTCCGAGCTCTGAGAGCGTCCTCCGAGCTCTGAGAGCGTCCTCCTCGTGGTTACTGAGCACGCTCAGTAATCTGCTGTGTAAATGTGTCTCGAGGACGTGGGTATATTTGGACTTTGTGTTTGCGGTGAGACATCGGCTGAGAGGCTCGTGTTAACACAGAGGATGAAACCTGCTGGAGATCAGTGACAGCTGTGATCGCTGGTTACCAAGGCAACACTCATTTCATCTCCACGACTGACAGGAAGTGTTTGACGTGATTGCTTCTCACGTTTCAGAGGGCAGGTCGCTTCAGCAAAAAGAGGCATGTTTAGAGCGAGCGAGTGACATCACCACGGCAAAATCCAGACTTTATTTACAGTCTGTGAGCGGCACACCGGGGTCGCCGCACCGCCATCGATTATTGATTTATTCATCTTTATCAATTAATTTAAACCCAAATCGTCTTTGGGATGATCCTCGTGCTTTAAAGCGCTGAGAGAGTGTGCTTGAATTATTGAAGGAGAAGAAGAAGAAAAGCTGCATTTACAGTTTTTTTTTTTTTTTTTTAAATCACCCCCCCCCCCCCCCCGCCACCCCCCACCCCCACCCGTGGTGATAATCCGTCGTCTGTCGGCGTCCTCGCTCAGATCAAACTCTGCGTGTGAAACAGTTGTGCAGGAAACAAACACAGTATTCAGTCGCCCGGTGCCTCCATATGCGTCTCTGTTTACTTCTTCTTCTGTGGTGCCAGGAGCCTCACTCACAGTGACGATGATGATGATGAACGGAGCTGCTGATTAATGGAAATGAGAAAAGATGTTGCTGAATCTTAGTGTTACTGTTGTTATCATATTAATGTTATTGGTGTAACGATTGATGATGATGATGAAGCTGTGTCATCAGGCAGGTTCAGGTCGTGGACGCGGTTCAGAAGCAGGTGGGTTGAAATGTGGACTAAATGTATGAATTTCTTTGATAGAGAATAAAAATGCTGTGATGATGATGTCTGCGGCCTGTCGAGGCCAATAATGGGTTTGGGAGCTGCGGCCAGATTTTAGGTTTTCATCAGTGACGTGAAGTTTGGTTGGTTTTTGTATTTTCCGTCTTCTGATTGGGCAGATTTTAGAGGTATTGTGAAAACAAAGGGTCAGATTAACTTAAACCTCAGAGGTTTGAATTAAAAGGAAGGAAGACTTCATTACCCAAGTGGGATTTTATTTCCTGTGATGTAGTAGAAAAAAGTGATGAAGGTCAGCTGCGGAAGAGGAGGAGGAGGCAGCCAGCAGGGAGCGGCAGTGAGCTGAACACAAGGGCGTGAGGGCAGCTTCTTCTTTTTTATTAAAACAGAGTCTGCTTCTTCATCCTCTCATCTGAACTTGCACACTCATGGACACCTCCTCTTCACCTCTGATCTTCATCACATTACATTTCAGCTCCTTCAGCCTCTCGCTGATCAATAATCTGACGCAAGCTGCTCACAGAGTTCTCTCGTGTTTAAGAGCTCCAGATGTTTAAAACAGCTGTGGAGGTGAAGCAGGAGCACAGAGGGAGCATCTGGTTCAAGTCGGGACGTGTTTGAGTTCAAAGGTCACTGAGGACGTATGAAGGAGGCAGTGAAGGTGTTACTACTGTGAACCAAACGTAGAGGTCACCTGGATCCTGCAGCTCAGGTCGCGTGAAGAACCTGAAGTTTACCAAAGGTGATGACTTACCTGCACGTGGTCAAAACGCTACGAGTCCTGTAAATGTGAAAGGATGTCCAGAAACAAACATACCACCAAAGTTAGACAATTAAACAGGAAGTAGAGAGGTTACTTTATTCTGCTGGGAGACGCACCTTCCTCAATAAGACTAGAAAGTTGGAAATGTTTTGTGAAACACCCCCTCAACTCGGGGTTCCCACTTGGAAAGTTGTAGCAGCCCCACAGGAAGTAGAGGTTAGAATCTACTTCCGCTGTACAGTCTCAAACGCTGGTGTGTTTGAGACTCGTTCTTCAGTCCCTTTGATGAGGGATGCGACTGTTTTTCCCCCGGATGAGCAGAATCTCCTTTCTAGGATTTCCTTACCTGAATCATTGCGTGTGCGTCAAGCAAAAAAATTGTTTTTCTGGAACACGCTAACTCCTGAGTGACGTCACTTCGACAGCCGAGTTCTGGAATGCAGGAAAAGGCAATAGCAGATGACAACCGCCTGGTTGTTCAGAGGTTTCAGAAGATATAGATGATTTTGAGGCCTGTTTCTGTTCCTGTGTGTGTGGTAGGAAGCCCTCCATCACATCATCAGCCTGGGGCGTCACACTGTGCTGGTGGCGTCTTACTTCCTGTGTCTTTGGCGTGTCAGGATGCGGCGATATCCTCTGTTTTGCGTTTGTTGCTTTACAAGCTCTTTGGTCTTTAATTGGTCCCTGAGCTGTATCAGTAGTTTTCCATAAATCATTTGTCATGAATTCAGCAGCTTGTAATGTGGAGCGCCACCTGCAGGTAGGAAGTGTTTTTACAGGTAAAGCTGCAACACACTGTCAAAATAAAAGCTCTGCTCAAAGTAGGAATCACAATTTAGATCTAAACAAGACAAATGTTATAAAATGCCAGCGTGAGCACACACACACAGATGCACGCACACACACACACACACACACACAGATGCACGCACACACACACACACAGACACACAGATGCACGCACACACACAGACAAACACACAGACACACGCGCACACACACACACACACACAGAGACACACACGCACACAGACACACACAAACACACACACTCCTGCACAGAGAGCAGCAGCTACTTCAGCCTGTTCAAACAAACCAGAGTCTGCAGCCCACCCATCTAACAACAATAAAACTGTGTGTGTGTGTGTGTGTGTGTGTGTCCGTGGACCACCCACTCTGCAGATTAAACACTGTTCACACGACTGTCTCCTCCCTCTTGCTCTTCATTCCCTCTCAGCCACACTCAGCCTTTGTCTCCCTCTTCTCTCAATAAATTAAATCTACTGACCATAGTGTGTGTGTGTGTGTCTGTGTGTGTCTGTGTGTGCGCGCGTGTGTGTCTGTGTGTGCGTGTCTGTGTGTGCGCGCGCGTGTGTGTGTGTCTGTGTGTGTGTGTGTCTGTGCGTGTCTGTGTGTGCGCGCGTGTGTGTCTGTGTGTGCGTGTCTGTGTGTGCGCGCGCGTGTGTGTGTGCGTGTCTGTGTCTGTGTGTGTGCGTGTGTGTGTGTGTCTGTGTCTGTCTCTGTGTCTGTGTGTGTGTGCGTGTCTGTGTGTGCGCGCGTGTGTGTCTGTGTGTGCGTGTCTGTGTGTGCGCGCGCGTGTGTGTGTGCGTGTCTGTGTCTGTGTGTGTGCGTGTGCGTGTGTGTGTGTGTCTGTGTCTGTCTCTGTGTCTGTGTGTGTGTGCGTGTCTGTGTGTGTGCGCGCGCGCGCGTGCGTGTGTGTCTCTGTGTGTGTGTCTGTCTGTATGCGTGTGTGTCTGTGTGCGTGTGTCTCTGTGTGTGTGTCTGTCTGTGTGCGTGCGTGCGTGTGTGCGTGTCTGTGTGTGTGTGTGCGCGCGTGTGTTTGCGTGTCTGTGTGCGTGCGTGTGTGTGTCTGTGTGTGTGTGCGCGCGTGTGTTTGCGTGTCTGTGTGTCTCTGTGTGTGTGTGCGTGTGCGTGTGTGTGTGTGTGTGTGTCTGTGTCTGTCTCTGTGTCTGTGTGTGTGCGTGTGTGTGTGAGTGTGCGTGTGTGTGTGTGTGTGTCTCTGGACTTAGAAAGCCAAATCCTGAGAATGATTTTGTCTCCTGCTGATCGCTGATCAATAATCTGATTACTTCAGACTTAATTAGAGTTCAGCTGCTTTTATTTTGACAGTCTGACTGAATGTGACCTGTAAATGGTGAGTTTGTGGCGTTTCTGCCGTGACCTTTTGCCGCCACAGGTTTCAGGAAGTCCTCGTTCTTGTCAGAACGGCGTCCGTTAGGCTTGAATGTGGACAGCCGGGGTCAGCAGATCGTACAGCGTGACCTGGAATCATCTTCATGATGATAAATGTGAAGTTTCTCAGATACTTTCACAGAGTCACATAAAAGTGGTTCATCGTGTCATTTAAATGACATCATTTCTTCTGTCCTGATCACTTTGAGTAGAAGTGGCCTTTTTAACCCTGTGTGCTATAATCAATAATCAATTACCAGCTTCTTGCTGCACTCGTAGTGTTGCAGCTTCTAAGATGAAGGACAGGAAACAATATAACAGCCAAATAATGAGCATTTACTGATCAGCACTTAGAGGCCGGAGACTAAAAATCAAAGACAGGAAAACAGGAAGTAAACTATGAAGCTCAGGCAGGAAACTGCTTGAATTAAAAGAATAATTGAAATAGTGAGAAACATGGATTCTGTTTAATTTGTAGGAGAAGCAGATGTTACGCCTGCCGCGGTCAGAGGAAACAGACGCCTGGACCAGATTCACCAAATAAATCATTTCCTGCGTCTCTTCCTGAACTGAGAATGAGTGACTGTTATCAGCTGTAACAGGAAACAGGGCGCAGGTGTGCTACCTGCACGGTGTGGATGTGACTCAGAACAAAAACACCTTCAGTTCACTGTGGAGGGCAGTACCTGTTTTAAGAATAATCTTCATGAAAAACATGATCAGGTCACATGACCAGGAGGTATTTTCTCTGGTTATTGATCAGTCGATTTCCTCTCTGATCGACAGGAGCGATTTTGTCTCACTTTTATTGATCGCTCGTTTGTTGAAGAGCAGCAGGTTTCCTGCTGATCGATTGATCTCGGAGTGTGTTTGGCTTCGTGTTTACTCTGCACGCGTGTGCGTGAGCGTTCCCAGCTCGCCGTGTGTCTCCTCGGCTTAATGTCCGTATCTAAATTCATGTGCGGTGTGGCGGCGGTGTGGTGTCGGCGGGCCGGATCACAGGCGGATTGTGTTGGATTTGAGCTGAAGCCTCTTTAATCATCGTAACACCGTCATTAATATTCATGCAGTCAGCTGGAGCAGCCGACACTCAGCGCTCCAAACTTTCTGCACAAAATGTATTAAAAACAGCTTAAAAAATTAATGGACTTGAGTTTATATTACATGAAGAAAAAGGGGGGAGGCGGGGGGAGGCGTGTCCCCCCTCTTCGCCTCATTGGTTAATGTAGATTGGCGCTCTGATTGGCTTTTGCTTTTCCCCTTTTTTCTGCAGATTTTCCATCTTTGACGAGACTTCAAAGCGAGCGCGAGGCATGAACGGTCATTTAGAAGGATTTAAGCACATTATCACATCTGTAATTGTACATGAATAATAAGGAGAGCCGGCGGCTCAATTAGCTCTGAGTCCACAAGGAGATCAGAGAGGGGGAGGATGGGGGAGGACGGCAGGAAATGAGAAAAGTTTCAAAGTGAACAAATTATTCAGAAATAACTGAAATTTAGCTGCTTCACACTCAGGAGCAGATAATCATCCTCCTTACTGATCGGGCCACTCACAGATCTGCAGGAGCAAACATACAAAAGGAAAAGTGTCAGAAAAATGTTTAAAAGGCAACTAAAAGCAGGCAAAACCAGGAAACTCTCCGGGAAAAGTTTCAGGCTCAAAGGAAGTAACCTGACGTCCTCCACCCGAGAAGCTCACAGTGAGAGCTGTGCAGACAGTAGTGGTGTTGGTCAGAGGTCACGAAGGGCCTAATCAGTACCCATCAGAGGGGAAAGCTTCAGTCCCTTCTTGGTTCTGCTCTGATCAGTCTGCAGAGGCTCACAGAAAGAACATCCTGCCACCATCCTCCCGCTCTGCTTCTTGCTTCTCCTTGTTCCCAGTGCGGGGTCGTGGGCGAGAAAGAGAGGGCAAGGGACATGACAGAGAGAGAGGGTGAGGGACATGACAGACGGGGAGAGAGAGAGAGGGTGAGGGACATGACAGACGGGGAGAGAGAGAGAGGGTGAAGGACATGACAGACGGAGAGAGAGAGAGAGGGACATGACAGACGGAGAGAGAGGGTGAGGGACATGACAGAGAGAGAGGGCAAGGGACATGACAGACGGAGAGAGAGAGAGAGAGGGTGAGGGACATGACAGACGGGGAGAGAGAGAGAGGGCAAGGGACATGACAGAGAGAGAGGGTGAGGGACATGACAGACGGGGAGAGAGAGAGAGGGCAAGGGACATGACAGACGGAGAGAGAGAGAGAGAGGGTGAGGGACATGACAGACGGGGAGAGAGAGAGAGGGCAAGGGACATGACAGAGAGAGAGGGTGAGGGACATGACAGACGGGGAGAGAGAGAGGGTGAGGGACATGACAGACGGGGAGAGAGAGAGAGGGTGAGGGACATGACAGACGGGGAGAGAGAGAGAGGGACATGACAGACGGAGAGAGAGGGTGAGGGACATGACAGTCGAAGAGAGAGGGTGAGGGACATGACAGACGGGGAGAGAGAGAGAGGGTGAGGGACATGATAGAGAGAGAGAGAGGGACATGACAGACGGAGAGAGAGAGAGAGGGTGAGGGACATGACAGAGAGAGAGGGTGAGGGACATGACAGAGAGAGAGGGTGAGGGACATGACAGACGGGGAGAGAGAGAGAGAGGGTGAGGGACATGACAGACGGGGAGAGAGAGAGAGGGCAAGGGACATGACAGAGAGAGAGGGTGAGGGACATGACAGACGGGGAGAGAGAGAGAGGGTGAGGGACATGACAGACGGGGAGAGAGAGAGAGGGTGAGGGACATGACAGACGGGGAGAGAGAGAGAGGGACATGACAGACGGAGAGAGAGGGTGAGGGACATGACAGTCGAAGAGAGAGGGTGAGGGACATGACAGACGGGGAGAGAGAGAGAGGGTGAGGGACATGATAGAGAGAGAGAGAGGGACATGACAGACGGAGAGAGAGGGTGAGGGACATGACAGAGAGAGAGGGTGAGGGACATGACAGAGAGAGAGGGTGAGGGACATGACAGACGGGGAGAGAGAGAGAGAGGGTGAGGGACATGACAGACGGGGAGAGAGAGAGAGGGTGAGGGACATGACAGACGGGGAGAGAGAGAGAGGGTGAGGGACATGACAGACGGGGAGAGAGAGAGAGGGTGAAGGACATGACAGACGGGGAGAGAGAGAGAGGGTGAGGGACATGACAGACGGGGAGAGAGAGAGAGGGTGAGGGACATGACAGACGGGGAGAGAGAGAGAGGGTGAGGGACATGACAGACGGGGAGAGAGAGAGAGGGTGAGGGACATGACAGACGGGGAGAGAGAGAGAGGGTGAGGGACATGACAGACGGGGAGAGAGAGAGAGGGTGAGGGACATGACAGATGGGGAGAGAGAGGGTGAGGGACATGACAGACGGAGAGAGAGGGTGAGGGACATGACAGACGGAGAGAGAGGGTGAGGGACATGACAGACGGGGAGAGAGAGAGAGGGTGAGGGACATGACAAACGGAGAGAGAGGGTGAGGGACATGACAGACGGAGAGAGAGGGTGAGGGACATGACAGACGGAGAGAGAGGGTGAGGGACATGACAGACGGGGAGAGAGAGAGAGGGTGAGGGACATGACAAACGGAGAGAGAGGGTGAGGGACATGACAGTCGGAGAGAGAGGGTGAGGGACATGACAGACGGAGAGAAAGGGTGAGGGACATGACAGTCGGAGAGAGAGGGTGAGGGACATGACAGACGGGGAGAGAGAGAGAGGGTGAGGGACATGACAGACGGAGAGAGAGGGTGAGGGACATGACAGACGGGGAGAGAGAGAGAGGGTGAGGGACATGACAGACGGAGAGAGAGGGTGAGGGACATGACAGACGGAGAGAGAGGGTGAGGGACATGACAGACGGAGAGAGAGGGTGAGGGACATGACAGACGGGGAGAGAGAGAGAGGGTGAGGGACATGATAGAGAGAGAGAGAGGGACATGACGTTAATGTGTGTTTACAGCTGTGTGTAATTCATTAGACGGCGTTCGCACAGGCGGGCGATCGCACAGGCGGGCGTGCGCACGGTCGGGCGATCGCACGGTCGGGCGATCGCGCAGGCGGGCGTTCGCGCAGGCGGGCGTTCGCGCAGGCGGGCGTTCGCGCAGGCGGGCGATGGCGCAGGCGGGCGTTCGCACAGGCGGGCGTTCCCACAGGCGGGCGTTCGCACAGGCGGGTGTTTGCACAGGCGGGTGTTTGCACAGGCGGGTGTTTGCACAGGCGGGTGTTCGCACAGGCGGGTGTTCGCACAGGCGGGTGATCGCACAGGCGGGTGTTCGCACAGGCGAGTGATGGCACAGGCGGGTGTGCGCACAGGTGGGTCTTTGGTGTCTGTCTGCTTTAGCTGTCGCTTCCTTTTTATCCAGCTAATCCCAGAGTGAACGTGGAGCTGCGACAGTGTCTTCCTGCACTTATCAGAACCCAGCTCATCAGCTCCAACGGGTGAGTGCAGTACCTGTCAGGCTATGGTTGAGGGTGGAGGTGATGTTGGAGGTTAGCTGCAGCTGAATGTTTAGTTTCACCAACAGCCGATTATCTATCTCCATCTCCTCCAATCCCAGCATCGTCCTCTGTCACTCCAGCCCTCTGGATGTCCTCCTCCAACATCCACGATCCTCGTGAACCTCTGAGCTCTTCCTCTGCTTCTCCTGTCTGCAGCTCCACCTTCATCCTCCACATTAATCCTCCACCATCTCGGCCTCTCTGTCTTTGAGCTGTTCCTGCAACGACTCATTGATCATGTCCGTATCGCGCACGCTGCTGCTGTTTAGAGGTCAGCGAAAGTCACCTCATGTTGTTTCTGCTGTTCACAGATCAGAGATCAGCCTGAGCCCCGACCTGAACTACGACCACCACATCTGGCCTCGAGGTAACATCCACCCCCATCATAGGTACAGTTTTACCTCAGATACGTTGTTAAGTGTTTATTTTACACTTTTCATGCATTTTGAACTGGAGTGTGATGAATGTGCTCCATGCGGGCTTCACAGTGTGTTATTGATGGGAGGGTTAGAGCCAACATGAAGTCCCGTCATGCTCTGGGTTAATTCGTATTTAAAGACGTGACGCAGACACTGCTGAATGTCGGACCAACAAACTGATCATGATCACGGGGCTCTTTGGTTCCTGAACTCATTGATCAGGAAATGTAAAATATTCACCTGCAAGTGACCTCTTACCTGTCTGTCAGTTCCACAGCACCTGCAGGAGCCGTCGACCTCCTGCTCCCCTCCACCTCCATCCTACAGAAGGTCCGCCTCTCCTTTGTCACCTCCACCCTGCAGGAAGTCTGTGTCCCCGCTATCCTCCAGCCTGGGAGGTGCAGGAGAGATGGAAGTGGACCTTTCGACCAGCAGAGGTCTTTCTCCTCGGGTAAAGAGCTGTGGAGATACTGCAGATGAAGGTGGCGCACCCGGAGATCCTGCTAGCCCCTCCCTCGGCAGACACCTGGTGACCGCTGTGGACAGGTGAGTGGGAGCAGTGCCGACGATGAGATGTTAGAGTGGGCCCTGCTCTGAAGAGAGCCTGGTGGAAAAGTTTCAGGTTTTTAGCGCTGGAGTTGTGAGAAGTTGTTCAGATGTATCCGCGCTATAGATTATTACACGTTTCAGTAATAACGTGGCCGATATTGGAGCCTCCATGCTGCCGTATTCTCGGTGCTTTTTGAACGGATTAATGTGATATGTTTAGAGCCCCCACACAGTGAGCTTTATTAAAAAGTTTATTGCTTTTCATTAAACTTCCTCTGCTTTCTTTAGATTCTGTAATTTTTCCTGCTTCTTTTGTCTTTTGATGCATTTTGAAATAAATTTGTGGAGCACTTTGAGTTGCATCACTGTTTGAAATGTGAGCTATTAAATTTAGATTTGATTTGATTAGTGGGAGCGAGACCAAAATAGAAAGATAGTAAAAGCAGCGGCTTGATTAGAAGCAGCTGATGTTATAAAGTCAGAAACAGTCAATTACAGAAGACACAGTGAGCCACACTCAGCGTCTTATTTACCCGCTTTATTACGAAGCCACGACGCAGCCTGACCTTTAAGGTAATATGAGAGAATTAGAGGCGAACATCAGCCGCTGCTTATTAAACCTGCTGCTGCTGCAGCTCGCAGCCTCACATCTGATAAAGTGAGGCCGCGACCTCCCGTTAAAACACCTGACCTCACTACACACAGGTGAAACACTAATGAAACGCTGAGCCCTGACCAACGAGAGCCTCGCAGAGTGGCGAGCAGCTGCTGAGGAACTTCCGACCATGAGATCGGTAAAAAACAGCCGCTCGGTTTAACACGCTCCTCGGTGTCGGACAACCAAAAGTTTTGAGATAAACCAAAAGATCTCCAGATGATGAGCTGATGGTGCACAGATGTACCTGCTCACATGCAGCCCACCGATCCATCGAGAGCTGCGGCGAGTCAGCACTAAGCGTGCTTAAAGTGAGATGGCGTGCCTTCTAGACCGTGTGCGGTCTCTGTGGATGAACGTGGCGGCTCAGGTGGAGCTCAGCATCCATCCGCTGGAGATCTGCTTTATTACAAACCTGAAGGAGGAGGACAGACGCATTATTTACCCGCCCGCTGTTGCTGCACTCACCGTCACTGCAACGGACGCACCGCTCCAGAGGAAGTGGGAACAGGAAACGAAGCAGATTTCTCCACAGAGCGTCTCATCTTCTCTGAGCTGCTGCAGTCTCTAATCGACACAGAGACGACCTGCTCATACGCTGCTGCCGCTGGCCTGGCCACAGCGACGAAATCCACTCAATCTCACTGAACCGAAACTGCAGCGAGGCGCCGCCGCCGTCAGTTTTGGATGTACGCCGCTGCAGGGGCAGCGAGAACATGCTGCCAATAAATGTGTAACACTTCTCTGTTTTTAGTTAATGATCTCACAGTGTGGAAAATACTAGCTTACCTTCAGAGCACATTTAAAACATGTTAACGAGTCCCGTTACAGAGATTTTAATGTGTGCAACAGCAGCTACCTGAGAGTGATGTCGCTCTGTGTGCGCCGCTGAGGCTTTCAGTCGTCCAACGCCACACGCTGGAGGGGACACCGCCAACACACACACAGGCACACAGAAACGCACGCTGAGATTAACAGCAGTACAGCTAAACTGTGTGTGTTTGTGTGTAGATGAGTTTGGTAAACTCGTGTCTTTAAAGAGAAACAAACATCTCCGGGACCTGCAGCTCTTTAATCTGTGATTGGTTGTCATTGATGACATCATCTCTGTGCTGCAGCTCTGCATCAGCCCGGCCTCCGAGCGCCGACCGAGACAAAAACATCTCGCTGTTACTGAAGGAGCTCGACGCCCTGAGACAGGTCAACAACCAGGTACACACAGGTGTTCCCTTACATTACATCATTACTGACTGGGTCTGAACCGCACTCACTGGAGGCTTTTTGCTAAAGTGCACCCTGGGAGTTGTAGTCACCTCATATGTTTGGTATCCAGCAGCAGCAGAAGGTGTTTGTGTGCTTGTGTTTCAGCTGCAGCAGCAGCTGGTTCAGAAGGAGAAGGAGCTGCATAGGAGGGAGGTGGAGGAGGAGCTTAGGGAGGAACGGAGGGAGGCCCGAGACTGGGAGAGACCTGCAGGTGAGGGGGGAGAGTGTCACAGTTTACTCTCCTCTTAATCAGATCGGATCCAAACTCGACTTCTTAAATATTTGAATATTTTCCACGCACACTCTCTCTCACACGACTGCATGCGCTAATTAAAACAACAGCAGTGGTAATGAGATGACAGCTAACGTGGCAGCTGTTAGTTTAACAGAACAGTGTGTGTTTGTGTGTGTTTAACCAGCAATCACACTCACATGTGATGTTGATTTAACTGAGCTGAGTGTGATCATCACAGTAACGTAGCGCTCCCTCCACCACAGATCACAGAAACTTTTTGTTTGGTTTCATCAGCGCCCTCTGTGACCGTGAAATCGTCACACGCAGTCCGGCCGCCCGTCTGTTGTATGTTCTGTATGTCATGTATGTCTTCAGCAGCTGAAAGAACTGCGTTTGTGCTTCATACCTGAGTAACAGCTAACAGAGCAAAGCTCACCTGGAGGGTATGAAGCTCCCAGGGTCAGGCGCATGCAGTGTGGCAGAGCTACAGCCGCTCTGGTGATGGTGTAGTCCCATCATTCCCAGTAAAGAGATAGAATATAAAAATACAGAGAGAGAAGCATCAGGTGGGACCTGACCTGTCCAAAAGCTTCCCACCCAGAGAACTGGTGCACTTTAATAACCAGCAGAGTCTCCACTTTAATTTTCTGTGCACCGAGTCTCAGAAGTACTGTGGTCATCTCTGTGTTATTACCCCTGAACACACACATGGCGTGGTAATCATGAGCTCTGCTCTCATTGGTCCATCAATCTGGAGAGAAAAAAAGATTCTGCTTTTCCTGAAATGTATCCTCAAACTTGTCCTGTCCTCCTCCTCGTCTCCTCAGCGGTGTTGGAGGAGGTGCTGGCAGCTCAGAAGGACAGAGATCAGGCTGTGATGTCACGACTCCTGCTGGCCAATGAGGAGAGAGACGAGGCTTTGCTTCGTTTGCATCGACTACAGCAGGCGGCTGAGTAAGTTTCATCATTTCCTGTCAGTTGATTGAAGTTCGTTATCACCTGAGAAGAATTTAAAGTTAAAGGGACAACAGTAGAACCCCGTGGACTGACAGTAGAACCCCGTGGACTGACAGTAGAACCCCGTGGACTAACAGTAGAATCCCGTGGACTGACAGTAGAACCCCGTGGACTGACAGTAGAACCCCGTGGACTGACAGTAGAATCCCGTGGACTAACAGTAGAACCCCGTGGACTGACAGTAGAACCCCGTGGACTGACAGTAGAACCCCGTGGACTGACAGTAGAATCCCGTGGACTGACAGTAGAACCCCGTGGACTGACAGTAGAACCCCGTGGACTAACAGTAGAACCCCGTGGACTGACAGTAGAACCCCGTGGACTGACAGTAGAACCCCGTGGACTAACAGTAGAACCCCGTGGACTGACAGTAGAACCCCGTGGACTGACAGTAGAATCCCGTGGACTAACAGTAGAACCCCGTGGACTAACAGTAGAACTCTGACTCTAATATAATTCTGAGGTTCAACAGTTGAACACTGAGGCCCGACAATAAAACCCTAAAGGACTAACAGTAGAACCCCGTGGACTAACAGTAGAACCCCGTGGACTAACAGTAGAACTCTGACTCTAATATAATTCTGAGGTTCAACAGTTGAACACTGAGGCCCGACAATAAAACCCTAAAGGACTGACAGTAGAACCCCGTGGACTAACAGTAGAACCCCGTGGACTGACAGTAGAATCCCGTGGACTGACAGTAGAACCCCGTGGACTAACAGTAGAACCCCGTAGAACCCCGTGGACTGAACCCCGTGGACTGACAGTAGAACCCCGTGGACTGACAGTAGAACCCTAATCTAATTCTGAGGTTCAACAGTTGAACACTGAGGCCCGACAATAAAACCCTAAAGGACTGACAGTAGAACTCTTAGGGCCAACAGTAGACCAATAGTAGAACCCTATAGAACTACAGTACAACTCTTTTTTTTTTTCTCCTGTCCCGTTTGGCTCTTTTGCATCAGAATTTTTGTCTAAAGGTGAAGAAAGATGCCCAACAGATTTACTTTACCAAATTGACCATCCCAGCTTTGCCGTAATGGTCCATTTGATTCACCTTTTATTGTTTATTTTATTTTCACTTGCTGAATACGGGACAGACTTGACTGGGGGAAAGAAAAGGGAGAAAGGAAGAGGGAAAGAAAAACAGCTGAGAAGAGGGACGGGGAGAAGGGCAAAAAACAAAAACCAACAGAATAAGCAGAAAAAAAAAATACATATATCGATCACCTGGATCACCTGTTGAGAAAGAAAAAAGAAAACAAGCAGAAGGAAACGAGAGTAATAGAATAAACAACATCACAATGATATATGGGAATATGACAGTAAATACTAAATATTAAACATTATTGTGCAGCACGTACAGTACAACTCTTGAGAACTAACAGTAGAACCCCGTGGACTGACAGTAGAACCCCGTGGACTAACAGTAGAACTCTAACTCTAATCTAATTCTGAGGTTCAACAGTTGAACACTGAGGCCCGACAATAAAACCCTAAAGGACTGACAGTAGAACTCTTAGGGCCAACAGTAGACCAATAGTAGAACCCTGTAGAACTACAACTCTTGAGAACTAACAGTAGAACCTGTGGACGGCCTGGCTGAAGCCACATGTGTGGATAAGGCCTCCACCTCGGGTGGTGCTGGAGCAGATATGTCGGGATGTTTGGGGTCTGGCGCTGGAGGCAGAGTTCTGGCCGTTCTGATCACAGCGATCAATAACGCGGAGGCTCTGTAATGATCAATAAGAGGAAGCGTTGTTGCGAGGTTCGTGTCGGCTCTGTTTGTTGCATAAACAAGCGGCTGTCGTCTCCTCTGAGGAGAATCTGTTTGTTCTTTTATTTACATGTGAAACGTGTTTACTGTGCTGACGGAGGAGCAACCTGCTGCGCCTCCTCCTCATTATGCACCTCCTCAGTCCTGTTAAGGGCTGTGAAATGAGCTCTCGTCGTCTTGGAGGAGCAGCCAAATAGAGCAGAAAATCTAATTAGAGATAATATCCCCCCTCATCCTGCTCCCCCGTCCTCCCTCGCCCCCACCTCCTCCCCCCCAGGATGAGAGGGTAATTGATATTGGAGGCCACAATCCTTTTTATGAGGGACAGAATATGGAGGAGCATGTTCCATCTGTCAGGACTCAGGGTGTGTGTGTGTGTGTGTGCATGAATAATGTGATTATGGTGCAGTCAAACAGAAATGGGCTGAGGCCTCGGACGGCGCTCAGCGACCTGACCGCCGCCTGATCGATTTGACGTGAAGCAGGCGCGGTGGATGAAGGTGGATGGCGTGTCCCGACCCTCAGGTCCGAAGCAGGCCTCTCAGACGTCTGGGACGTTTCTCAGAAATATTCTGTGAAGTGATAAATTTTCTTTCTCATCCCATCCTACTAATGGCGGCGGCGGCGGGGTGTTTCTGTCGAGGCGAGCTGTGTGGGAGTGTTAATGACGGGGAGCGAGCCGAGCCGGGCTGAGCCGGGCTCGATGGGCTGTAAGCAGGGTGTTAGAGGAGCTTTATTGGAGGCGGCCGGTCTTTCATTACCTGCTGCTCCCCGCGGAGCGAGCGGCTCGGCCACCTTATTACAGTTTATTACAGAAAACAGCAGCCGGCTAAATGAAAGAGCTTCCCAGGAGGAGAGCGCGGATCAGCTAGTTACCAGCTGCACGTCCGCCGTCAGGCTGAGAGCGAGCACGAAGCTCCGCCCAACCCACGCCCTCGCAGCCTCGCAACGAAGACAGCAGATTTCAGGTGGGCTTTGGGGAGCGAGGACCAAATTACTGCCCAGCTGCAGGAGCTCGGGTCATCTCACAGGCTGCGGCGGCTTTAATTTGGTCAGCGGCGGGAAAACACGGGGGCCGCCAGCCTTACAGGCCCGATTAAAGGCCGCTTCAGCCCCCTCAGCTGCTGCTCACACGCTGTTTTATTTAAGACTCACTGCACAGAAATGAACTCGGGACTACCTGAACGCCGAAATCACATTTCATAAAGAGGCAGAGAAAAGGAAATATTGTGTTTCAGAGATGGAGGCAGAGCGCCTGAAACCTTTCCGTGTTCAGGGCCAGAAACATCCAGCTTCAGGAGGCTTACATCCAGGTCCGCTGAACTCTGACCCCAAGAACCCTGCAGGAGCATTGAGCTCTGCCGGTTCAGTGCGGCTGTCACAATAAAACCCGTGGCTTCTCCACCAACGCTGCCCTCTGTGCGGCGGCGCCCCAGCTGCAGGAACATAAGGCGACAGAGTGTTCCCACTGTCCTGCAGGGTCAGACTTCCAGTTTAGGGACCAAAAGCTAAACAAATGTAGAAGGCGATCATTAACTCGTTAACCAAATAAGTAACCACGTGTTACATTAAAACTACTCGTTAAGGCTGGAGGCTTGGATGAACACACGCCCTCGAACCCTGATGAAGTCAGCTGAGCGACTCAGGTGGTCTTCTGAGGATGAACAAGTGTGTTCAGGATCACCTGCAGCTGTTTCCAGATGTTCTGGGACAGCGTTGCCGTCTCCTCCAACAGAAGAAGCTCCTCTCGTTTATCTGACAGCCTTCCTGTGGTTCTGTCTCTCCGCCCGTTACCTGAGAGGATGGGCACTCTTTGCTCCTCCTGCTCCACCCGTTAGTTTCACGGTTGCTGTATGACGGCGAGTTTAGAGACATACGAACTTTTCTCATCATGATAGGAACCAGCGAGCTCTGACTCGACTCTGATGGCAGCCAGAGGGACCCAAACGCTGATGCTCAGTTTTTAAACTAAAATCTGCTAAAAATGTTGGGCTCACCTGTTCAAAGGAGCTCAGGCTTCACCTGCCGCTGCGACCGTGAGCGCCGCTTAGTCTAACACGTGTCCATCTGTGTGTTGTCAGGTCAGAGTGCTTCCACCTGGACGATGGCGATCAGGTAAACGCTGGCGGCGTGTTGATGACCGCAGGTTCTCGTGGTTGTCTGAGGTTCTGATGGGTTTCCTTCCGTGTGCGTTTTAGGATGTGGACGAGCTCCTGCGGCACATCTGTGACGCCGACTCCGTCCAGGAAATCGAGCGGTTCGGCTCAGTTCTGGTCCAGCGTCTTTGGTTGGCACGGCAACGGCGAAGTGACATCACAGCTCAGGAGATGAAGGCCGTGATGGAGGAGAGGGACGGCTCTACCGCCAAGGTGAGTCTGTTTACCTGTGTGCTCCGAGAGAGTGGGCGAACACCTGTGTTTGTCATCCGTTCACAAAGAGACGCACCGATCAGATTTATTGATCAGAGGTGAAGGTCTGGCAGCTCAGCATCGACTCCTCCGCTGTGACACAAGCAGACGTAGAGACTCTGCTAGCGCAGGTGTCTTACAGGTGTGTTACAGACCTGTGGAGTTACAGCGTCTGGGATTCCCTCTGCTCGAGCTGAACGTTTTATACGAATCGAGCTGCTGAAATAAACCACGCGACCACAACAGAGTCAGCCAACGCAGGATTTTAGTGACTCGGGCCAGACTGGACCCGGCTCTGGTTCGGCAGGTCATCCAGACTGACGTGATGATCCTGAGTGCACCGTGAGGGTCGAGAAATCCCCGTTATTAATAAGAACTCTTAGAGCAGTCATGTGACCCTGCAGGGTCTCCTCCCGCTGCCATAAATCTGGGTGGTCACGTGACAAACGCGAGCTGCAGGTTTCTCAGCATGTTCTGACAGCAGCGTTGCTAAGCGGCGTGTTTAACCTGGTGGCGTGTCGCCCGGGTTACGGTGCTCAGACCTCAAATATTTGAGTTTGAATGTGAATATTTAGAACGCGGTGAAAACAGAGACACAAATATTGACAGCAGACTGAGACGAGCCGACTGTTTGCTGAACACCTGCTGTTTACTCACCTGTGTGTGTGTGCGCACGCTTGGGATTGGCTCACACACCAGCTCTGATGGACTCACTGATATTAAAATGAGCCACACAGGTAGACTGCAGGTGTGTCCCCTCCCCACACTCCTGCTCACACCTGGGTGACATCTCCTCCTGGTGTGGATTAACATCAGGCAACAGCTGGACAGAGTCACACTCCCTTTGTGTATCCTTGGTAATCTTCCAATTTCTGGTCCCCACAAACATGTTAATACGCGTACACACACACACACACACACTCATCGTTTTTTGTCACGTTTCCTGATTGGCTGCTTCAGCCATCATTGTGTACAGTCTTCTGAAGTCAACATTGTTTTACAGGCGATCTCTGCTGTTATTGACATTGACCAAGCCGTCCCAATGGGGGCGGGGTCTTTAAACGATCGTTCTCGTGATGTCAGAGCGAGCACAGAAACTCAGAGCATCTCTGTAAATGTTTGTATTTTTTTACTGTGACCTTTGAACCTGGCTTTGACGGGGAGCCGCCTGTGCGTAGATGATGTTGGATCACATTCAGAGGCTTTCCTTCAGATTTGCCAGTTTGAGTCAGACTTGGTAAATAATCAATCAGAACAGCTGATTGGGGGCTGATTACGGGCCCCAGAGTTTGGACTTTTACTTTGAAAAGGTGTTCCTGCGGTCTCTGGCTGTGATTATTATCGGCGCTCAGTTCACAGAGTTTATTACAGGACCCACAGAGAATTATTACCCACAATGCACCCAGACTCATAAACCGGTCTCTGTGGGGGGGGGGGGGTGACAGAGAGAGAGCGGGGCAATCCAAGGGGGGCTGGAAAGCAGGATTGGCGCTGCCAGCATGCCGCGCGCGGGTGGCGGGCTCAGAAGCTCCACCCCCCTCCTGATTTGCTCGCAGATCTGAAAAACCTTTATCTGTTCATCTGACAGACTGTGGTCACCATGGGAACAGGCCTGCAGCAGCACAGCTGAGCTCTAGTAACCATGGCAACTGCCGTCAGGAAAGCAGAGGAGTGATGAGACCTGATGAAGATGGAAGGAAGTGGCAAATTTTGGAGTAGAAGAAGGAAGGTGTCCGTACTGACAGGATCCAGAACTGCACCTGTTCAGGTGTTCAGCACTCAGCAACAGGAGCACAGCTTCACCTGACGGGGCAGAGACAGCAACAGTCTCCAGGTGTCACTTGTGTCATCATACGCTGTCAACACGACGACATACTGAGTCACCTGACGGCTGATTGCTGATGTCAGCGCGGTGATGACACGTTAAATGCTCTTCTTTGAATCGTTTACACATGTGAACAGGCTGGGTCAGAGCACCTAGTGGACATTAGTGGAACTGCAGGTCCTGGCGTCTCCTTGCACATCTCCATGTTTTCCTCTCCTGGCTGCTCTGCACTCACAGCGTTTATGATCCTTCAAACCTTCACCTCTGCTGGCTCCGCCCCATGCAGCCTCGCATCTTAAACCTCTCACACCTCCACTCTGCCTCCATTAACCCCCCCAAACTCGCCACCGTATCAGCATCACTTCAGCATCACCTGGGCTACTGCCGCTAACCCCCAACAATATCAGTGCTCCGCCATCTTTTAACACCCCGCCCCTCTGCGTTAACACCACCCCTCCACAGTAACACCTTAATCCCGCCCTCGTTCTGCTGCTGCGCCGCGGTGAAATATGTTTCAAATGCCGCTGTAATCCTTGCAGGAGAAGAAGAAGAGAGTGCACTCCACGCTGGAGGATCACCCCAACCCCCCCCCCCCCCCCCCCCCCCCTTCCCGCCACCGCTCCCTCGCTCCCTCTACTCATCTCTCAGGGATTATCTCCCCTGCAGCCAAGGCTTCTGGGAAATATTAGAAAAGAGGGAGGAGAGAGTAGTCCCTGAGCGCGCTCAGTCAGTGTGTGCTCCACTCCCTCTCAGAGGGAAGCTGCAGCTTCTTATTGAGCTAATATCAGGTAATTACAACATTATTAGAACATTATTACAGCATTATTAAAGCTCAGCCGCGCTGCCATACACTGAGGCGCTGTGATTTCCACAGCAGACCTTCACTCCTCACTTACTGACAGAAACAGCTGGAGACAGCTGTGCCCGACGGATTACACCCAAACAAATCTGAGTTTCACTGGCTGATTTTACTTCAGTGTCATAGAAACAATGATGATGGTCGTCCTGATGTCGTTGTGATGGTGATGATTGTGATGATCATGATGGTGGTGGTCATGGTGATGATTGTGATGATTGTGATGATCATGATGGTGGTGGTCATGGTGGTGATGATTGTGATGATGATGATGATTGTGATGATGATGATGATGGTGATGATTGTGATGATTGTGATGGTCATGGCGGTGATGATGATGATGGTGGTTGTGATGGTGATGATTGTGATGATCATGATGGTGGTGGTCATGGTGATGATTGTGATGATTGTGATGATGATGATGATGGTCGTCCTGATGTCGTTGTGATGGTGATGATTGTGATGATCATGATGGTGGTGGTCATGGTGATGATTGTGATGGTCATGGTGATGATGATGATGATGGTCATTGTGATGGTGATGATTGTGATGGTCATGGTGGTGATGATGATGATGGTCATGGTGGTTGTGATGGTGATGATGATGATGATGGTCATGGTGGTTGTGATGGTGATGATGATGATGATGGTGATGATGGTGATGATTGTGATGATGATGATGATGGTCATGGTGGTGATGATTGTGATGATGATGATGATGGTGATGATGGTGATGATTGTGATGATTGTGATGATGGTCATGGTGGTGATGATTGTGATGATGATGATGATGGTCATTGTGATGGTGATGATTGTGATGGTCATGGTGGTGATGATGATGATGGTCATGGTGGTTGTGATGGTGATGATGATGATGATGGTGATGATGGTGATGATTGTGATGATGATGATGATGGTCATGGTGGTGATGATTGTGATGATGATGATGATGGTGATGATGGTGATGATGGTGATGATTGTGATGATTGTGATGATTGTGATGGTCATGGCGGTGATGATGATGATGGTAGTTGTGATGGTGATGATGATGATGATGATTGTGATTGTGATGATGATGATGGTCATGGTGGTTGTGATGGTGATGATTATGATGGTGATGATGATGGTGATGATTATGATGGTCATGGTGGTGATGATGGTGATGATGGTCGTCCTGATGTCGTTGTGATGGTGATGATTGTGATGGTCATGGTGATGATGATGATGATGGTCGTTGTGATGGTGATGATTGTGATGGTCATGGTGGTGATGATGATGATGGTCATGGTGGTTGTGATGGTGATGATTATGATGGTGATGATGATGGTGATGATTATGATGGTCATGGTGGTGATGATGGTGATGATGGTCATCCTGATGGTCGTTGTGATGGTGATGATTGTGATGATCATGATGGTGGTGGTCATGGTGGTGCTGATGATGATGGTGGTTGTGATGGTGATGATGATGGTGATGATTATGATGGTGATGATTGTGATAATGATGGTCATGGTGGTGATGATGATGATGGTCATGGTGGTGATGATGATGATGGTCATGGTGGTGATGATGATGATGGTCATGGTGGTTGTGATGGTGATGATGATGGTGATGTGATGGTGATGGTGATGATGGTCATGGTGGTGATGATGATGGTGATGTGATGGTGATGGTGATGATTGTGATGGTGATGATGGTCATGGTGGTGATGATGGTGGTGGTTGAGATGGTTGTTACGCTCTTAGTCTAGGCGTGTAGCGAAGCACATCAGGTTGAGAGAAGGAGGAGAGAGAAGCTAGCACCCGTCCTGGTTCCCAAACCAAACAGCCGAAACCAGCTACGGGTGAAAAAGGTGATTTTATTCAATGCCAGGAAGCGTAGCTCCAGGGTGAACCCAGGCCACAATAATAAACAAAACCAACTACGTCCCACCAGAGAAAAGCAACTAAACCCTAAGAAAGAAACAAAACAAACAAATGACAACACTATCTCTCGCTTCCTAGCCCAGAAATAGGAGAAAACATGTTAACTTGTTATTTTCTGTTATATCGCGAGAGCACTGTTGCCCGCGAAGTGTTGTTGTTGTTTGTATGTAAAATGGCGGAACGAATATAGCGCTGGGAACGTGCGTACGACGTCGTGTCTTTTGAGTTAACAAAACCGTTCAAAGAAAAGGCGGCTCACCCCTTCAGCCTCTGCATAAGTATAAACTTATACGGCTCTCACAGAGCACGCTCACACAGATACAAAGTAACCCAAAAAGTTGGCGTCCAGGTCCAGGTCCGCGTCTGCTGTCAAAACTGCTCGCTCGCTTCTCTCTCCCTCCTGGCAGCTGTCAGAGCGGCTTTTTGAACGCAGTCACGTGCTCCACGGTCCAATCAGCAGCTCTCTGCTCTTCATTAGGGGAGGGACCTGCAGAGTCAGAGGCTCACACAGGCTTTTTATGGCCACGGGTCGTAACAGTGGTGATGATTGTGATGGTGATGTGATTGTAACCGTGGTGATATTGAATGTTGTTGCAGTCCTGAGGGAATTTAAACACTTAAATGTCTTATTTTCCCTCCATGAGCTCCACGCCTGACTCACTGAGTGGTAAACGTCACCGGTGAATTCTGTGATTCTGTTTAACGCCTGCAACTGGAGGCGGAGTTTCAGGCATCTGTCTCGCCTGCTTCCTGATTTTCTGACACCAGAATCTTACATAACCGTGACGACCAATCAGAGCTGCTCTGACAGCTGCGGCCTAAGGTTGGCCTAAGTGCTGACCTCTGACCTCTGTGACCCCTAAGGCTTCTGTCCTAAAACAGCAGCATTCAGGGCTGAAAGCTCCACCATGAGTCAGACAGAAGCTGAGGCGTTCAGCTCGAATGATGTTTTCAGCGTGTCAGCGGATCAATATATGAGGAAACTGTAAAAACATAATTCTACACGTTGGACTGCTGAAAGAGCCGAGTGCCCTCAGCTCAGCTCATTGATTAGGATCAATTGCTGAATGACTGATTATAGATATGAGTTAAAATGTGTGTTTGCAGATTGATCCGATCAGATCAATAACTGCCGATTAACTCTGTCCCTGTCTGCGTGCAGTGGAAACGCCTGGAACAAGAGAGAGAGCAGCAGGCAAGCGAGGTAAACACACACCCCCCTGGTCCATATTTGGATGTTTGCTACAATAACACTATTTTTAACCCTTCAGTGCCTCTTAAGTTTTCTTTTTTCAGCTCCTTTCACACGAACAGTGACAACGTGTGAAGCACGGAAACCACATCATCAAAGCTCATCAATAAACTAGATCATTGACTTTTTAAATTTAATCAAAGAAATTACATTTTTAAGTTATTAAGTTAAGTTATTTTCAGGAGGTGCGTCCGTCCTTTACAAACATGGAAACGTTGGTTTTAGCTTCATTGATTAAAGCTTGTTGTTTGTTGATGCGAGGTTTCTGTTTCAGTCGAGTCTCAGTAGAATCTGTTTCTGCTGCTCTGCCTGCGTCTGTTTTCTTCTTCTGATTAAATTTTGTTATTAATGTAGCGCCATCGTTTTTCCTGCTGAAGCCTGTTAATTAGGCTGAGGGCTCTGTGGGGATTAGAGCCTGGAGAGCTTTTTAATTTCACACACAAACTCAGCAGCTGCCGGCAAATTAACGCCAGGCGGCCAGAGCGCCGCCGCAGCCGACACCAGAAACCAGACGTTACAGCGCACGCAAAACGTTTCCACACAGACGTGCACGTCAACACAGCACTGACATCACAGCCGTCCTCTGCACACTTGACCTCCGGGCTTCCATCCGTGAACCCAGATCGACTCGACCTTCGATAAATCCAGGCCGCTTTCCATCACTCTGATTGATTATCGATTACTGATCGTTGCTCCGTCTGTCAGGTCTGTGCATCAGTGATCCTGAAGTACTTGAGTAAAGTACTCAGTTACATCCACAGTCGGTACAGTTACAGTGTGGATGTTGAAGGTCAATGGAAGAGGAGCGTTTCATTTACTCCTCGCCGCGCTCCTTCTGATAATTAAAGTTTCCTCTCGTCCTCACCTCCACATCCTGCGCCCCCCCCCCCCCCCCACTCCTCATGTTAAAGGTCAAAGTAGTTCCTTTCATATACCCCCTTCCCTCCTCCTCCTCCTCACCCCGTGCCTCTGTCACCTCCACCTCCACCTCCTGTCCTGTTGCTCCTCCATGCTAATTAAAGACAGCTCCCCTCTTTGGTGGTAAAGGTTCGGGCGGGCTCCTTTTATTACCTCCTCCCCCGTCCTCCCTCTTCGGTTGACCTTAACTCGTCGTGTTAAAGGTCAGCGCGGCGTCGTTCCCGCCTGCTCCTCACATCATTTGGAAATTATTCTGATTAATAAGTCGGGCGGCTCTTTTGAAGCGTCTCCTCCGGCCCGGCTGGAGAAGACACATATTGACTCTCTGGGTTTGGTTCCTCTTTTGATGTCTCGCTTTAAACTCCAGACCTCGAGGGCTTCGATTAGCATAGTAGGTCGGGATCAGGCTGCGGCTCACTTCCACACAGTCTGACCAAAGACACAGCCCGACGCAAAAGCGCAACGCGGTGGCCCGCCGCCGGTGGCCCGCCGCCGGTGGCCCACAGATTCAGTTCCCTGTGCAGAGTCGCAGAGGAGGAGGACAAGAGGGGAGGAAGGAGGAGTGGTCAGCCGTTTGAAAGGAATAAAATGACAAAAAGTAATAAACTTTATTTAAAACATGTTTGTAAAACAAAACGCTTCACACGGTCTTTATAGGGATTAAAATCAGAGTGCGAGCTCCGCCCCCTCCCATGAAGGAAATTCATTAATCATGATGTCGGCTCCTCTAAAGAAACACAACAAACGTAAGAACAAGTACAATGAATAATAAATAAAAAGTACAACTCCATCCATTCTCTTCTCCTCATCGCAGTGACGGGGGCGGAGCCTATCGCAGGTACCATAGGGCGAGGGGCAGGGTACACCTGGATTGGTCTCCAGTCTGTCACAGGGCCACACAGGGACAGAGACAACCATTCACTAACTGCATGTGTGTGGACTGTGGGAGGAAGCTGGCGAGAACATGCAGCATAAAAGGCCCCGCCCACAGCGCCTTCTGTGCCACTGTGCTGCCTTTCATATTCATTCATGCCAATTAAAAATGGCTCCACTCAGTCCAGCGAATCCTCGCATCCTCTCAGCAGACTTGCTGACTTCACCACGATGGCATCAGCGCTGCGGCGGGCATCTGCGTTCTGCTCACTGATGACTCGTCAGAAACCTCGGTGGAAACCATGGTGACGTTAAGTACAGTTCACAAGGACTCTGGACTCTGTGACGGTGACATGTATAAACTACAACACCCAGAATATGGACTACAAAACGCTGCTGCTTTACTGCCGCCTGGCCTCACTGTGGGCTCAGCAGGTCGTACAAACAGGAAGTATGACATCATTACAAAGACAGGCATGAAAACAGCCTTTTCTTCTTCTGTGGTCCTGCTGCAGCGCAGTCCAGAGGAACTCCGCCTCCTCGTTTAAGGTTTAATCCACGACCATCCTAAACTGGACGATACAGACTCGCGCTGTGATTGGTCATGATGTCACTTCCTGTGTTGTTGCCTTTGCCATGCAGATTAAAACGCGTCCTCTCTCTCGTTGCCTCGCCGGCGCCTTACTAGCGCATCTAATCCTCATCATTACCGTTAATTTGCGGTGCTCGACAAACGCAGAAATCCCCTCTGATTCCCACAATGCACCTGTAAACCCCTCCTCATTACACGCAGTGTTGACACGCGTTAGAGTTAATTAGTCCATTAGTTAATTAATCCTTTATTTGAACAGGAAGTAGCGCTGAGAGCCATGGCTTGATCTCTTCGTGAGCGCGAGCAGTTAAAACACAAACACATGGTTAGGTCGGCCAATCAGAGTGCGGCTCCCAGAAGCCTCGGGTGGACTGATGTAACGTGCCTCTCTGCTGCTGGTGTTGACTGAAATCAGCTGATTACCTGTAACTGACGCGTGTTTCATCCAATCAGGAGCTGCAGAAGGTGCAGATGGAGAGGGACGGCGCTCTGGAGGACCGGCGGCGGCTGGGAGCGGAGATTCGGGCACTACGAGCCAATCACAGGTCAGCACACACGAGTTAAAGATGTTCATCCACAGGAATGTGGAGAAATCTGTGGTTTCGGTCCAAACAGGAAACAGATCTCAGAGACAAAAGCTGATTTAAGGTGTCAGTTAAAATATGTCAGAGCTTTAAATCTGTGGTTTTATTGTGAAAGTCCCTCATCACTTCCTGCTATGGATTTATCAGTGAGTAATGTTAGGAGCAGCTGATTTCAGCTGGGTTATGTCCTTTCAAGTTAGTGAGATCATAAAAATAATATTTTCCATGATTTCATCATCTCTAATCAATGGCAGGACTTCTTTGAGCAGTTTTGTAGGAATGGGGTCTAAAAGACACGTTGATGGTTTGGAGGAAGTAATTATTGAAGTTAACTCAGAAAGATCGATTGGAGAAAAAGAGTCTAACTTAACATCAATGGTACTAAGAGTAGCTGTAGATAATATTACATCTGTGGGAGGATTATTGGTAATTTTTTCTCTAATTGTTAAAATTTTACTTGTGAAGTTCATGAAGTCATTACTAGTTTTCACCTGCAGTCCAGCTCATCCCAAACCATCTCCATTGAGTTTAGGTGAGGTGACTGTGGAGCCCAGGCCATCTGGCACAGCACTCCATCATTTGGTCAAACAGCCCTCACACAAGGTGTGTTTGGGGTCATTGTCCTGCTGGAAAATAAAGGGTGGGATGTGAGGCTGAGCCTTTCACCAATCATTTTTACTAGAGAGATTTATTTATTTATTTGTTTATTTGTCCATGAGTACGTTTGCTGATAATGTTGGTTGAGGCTAAGAGAAGCAGTCAACGGTAATAGCACTGTTTTAATGGCACCCTCTTCCAGCTGCAAGCAAATGCACCCTCCTCAAAGTGCGCCCAAATGCAGCGATTCATTTACTCAAACTCATAACAGAAAGAAAGAAAGGCAGTAGCCTATGTTCAGAAAAATCCAAAAACATATTATTTAAATTTAAAAAACCCACAATAGAAGGAAACAAAGAGAAACTGGCTTCTTTTTTCCACTATAACCGTGTTTATCTGTCTTACACAGTCGACCCAACAACAAATCAAAAAGTCTCTTCCAGCGAGCATTAAAAAAGTGTTTTGTGCAATTTGGCGCATCTCAAATAAATTAACAGATAAATAATCCAAAAAGTAGCTATGTTATGAAACAAACAAGAGAAGAAGGTAAAATATTCCCTCCAAACAAAACTTATAAATTCTAAACGCACAAATCAGTCCGTGCATGATTTCATTGCTCCGCCCATCAAAAAGTCTGCTCCTGTGCGAATACATCGCCTGTTGTTCGCTATTGGACCGATGGTTGGAAAATTTCTACAGATCACCCAACCTTAATGGGACGGCATGCAGGATGCTGTGGTAGCCATGCTGGTTCCGTGTGCCTTCAATTTTGAATGAATCCCCACCAGTGTCACCAGTTAAAGACCCCCACACCATCACACCTCCTCTTCCATGCTTCACAGTGGGAACCATGTAGAGACCATCCATTCACCTTTTCTGTGTCGCACAAAGACACGGCAGGTGGAAGCAAAGATCTCAAATCTGGACTGATCAGACCAAAGCACAGATGGTCTGATGTCCACTCCTCGTGTTTCTTGGCCCAAACAAATCTCTTCTTGTTGCTTTTCCTCAGTCCTGGTTTCTCAGCAGCTATTTGACCGTAAAGGCCTGATTCACACAGTCTGCTCTGAACATGCAGAGATGTGTCTGCTGCTGGAGCTGTGTGGCATCTGTCTGGACTCTGAGGTGCTGTCAACTTGGGATTTCTGAGGCTGGTGACTCGGATGAATGTATCCTCAGCAGCAGAGGGACTCTTGGTCTTCCTTTCCTGGGGCGTCCTCAGGTGAGCCAGTGTCATCGTAGCACCTGGTTTTGTGACTGCACTTGGGGACACAGTTGTAGCATTTCCACGCACTGACTGACTTTCAGTTCTTAAAGTAATGATGGAGTGTCGTTTCTCTTTACTCAGGGGAAATCCAGCTGAACACTCTCGTCTCTCTCCAAACAATCCAAACACGAATACACTCGAACACTCGTCACTCAGGGAACACCGGGGAAAACCGTCCAGAGTGTCTGCACACAAAGAAACGCTCGTTAGATTCCAAACACACAACTACATGGAAGAACACTTGCTGGACTTTCACTGACGTGATTCTCACAACGATCCAGCGAAGAACAGCCGTTGCTTCCTGGCTTAAATGCCATCCACACTGATGAGGCACAGGTGTTTCCTGAAGAAGTCACTTGGATGAGTGACGAAACGTTTCTCCCAGAAAACGCTACGTCCAGATGAACAGAATCAACTTTTGGAGATTTATATTCCTGGATGATTGAGAATCCATCAACACAAAGGCCTTATCACTCCAACCAGCAACAGGATTTTCAATCAATCAAGGGCGTTGAATGTATCGTTAATGTGCAGGTGCTACATGGGGAGAGGTAAGAGTAGATGAAGTTTGCCCAAGCTTTCCAGAACTGGGCTGCATGTTCAGGTCCTGTGGGAACAGCTGAAACCAGCCTGCTGCCAACATATACCTCACCCCCGTCTTTCATGTGCTTAAAGCTTTATGAAGGACATTACTGATAAGGCTGTTTGGGGCCTGCTGATCTGGGATGGTTGCAGCCAGACAGAAGTGACCTGTTAGTCTGTATCTGTTAGAAAAAGAAACAAAGGTTTCAGGTCATTTCACACTGCATCTGTGTCCAGTTCAATTTTGTCCTTTGTTGTGTCAGTAAGCAAAGATCTGGAAGGAATGTATTTCAGTAGGAAGTGTATTTGTGTTGTGCTGACGTAGGTGAAGCACCGCGAAAACTAAGAAAGCAGAGCTTGAAAGGAAGAGGCAACCCAAACCACGTGTCACGGTTTGTGGGGAAAGCCATGTGGTGTTTGTGAATAAGGACCCAACATGCAGGCACTGGCTGTGAGCTTTTATTACAGGAGGTGAAAAACAACAAAAGCGAGGACAGAATTAAAACATAACCTAAACTAGTAACAACCTGAAATCATGAAATGCAGAGAGACGGAGAATGTAGAGCAGCGACACACCAGGTAACACAGACAAACCAACACAGGCAAGCACACAATATACATACACACACAAGGTAACGAGGAACACAGGAGGAAGACACGAGAGACGGATCTTCAAAGTAAAACAGGAAATTCACGAGCACAAACTCAGGGACACGAACACAGAACGAAAACCTAAACCCTGAACATGAAGCCTGCATACTCATACAGACAAGCATGAAGAAATCAAACACTCACATCAGATAATAATAGTAACGACCCAGCACCATGACACCATGAGCTCTTTACTAAACCTCGCCCAGCAGGTTTTAATGAAAGTAAAACTTTAATTAATACATTCAAATGACTGCATCTACAAATAAGAACAATGTGTGAAGACTGTAGCATGCACGCCTTCAGCTTCTCATGTGCTCCACCAACCTGCACATGTGGACGTGTTTCATTCATCTACATGAATCAGTACATATGCGTGTGCAGAAACGCCGGTCAGAGGTCAGAGGTCGTACCTATTTCATAATCTGCTCTGAGACTGAAGTGCTCGATGTAGTCACACAGATTTCATCTGCAGTTCTTATTTATCGAACAAAACCATGAAGATGAACGTGGAAGCATGCGAGCACAAAAAGTTGTGCCCAGAAGAAATCTGTCATCTGAGGTCAGTGGTTTTATGCAGTTTCTCACAAATAAGCAATAAAAAGACAGAACAGCAAGATTACTGATGAATGACATGATAAAGTTCACTTACTCTGTCCTTATGGCTTTTATAATGCGAGTTAACCAGTTCACATCCACAGCCTGACTGGTTCCAGCTGCCAGCAGGACATACAGCATGTAGCACCTTCATCTGCATCGTTTAAAACAACACATTTTATTTACATTTATGATCTGCTTTAATGCAATAAATCAGTGAACGCCATAAACAGCTGACCAGAGATGAATTTAAGGCAGTTAAATCCAAATCCATGTAGGAAATCTCAAACTTTTCCACCTTCACTGCTTTGTTTGTCCTGAAACTGCAACAGAAGAAAGAAACCAGTGAAATGCAGGAACCTGAACTGGGACTAAACTGTGAACCAGCTGCTTCACGTACCTGCTCAGGTGGAAGGCCTGTGATCTTCAGTTAGCTGTAAGGAGTGGTTCCATCTGCAGTCGTTCAGGTTTTTATACGAGCAGAGGGGCACAGCAGCCTAAAAACGAGGAAGACAGAAACGAGAAGAAGAGCACAGATCTTATCAGAGCATCATCACATCCTCACCACCTGTGGTCACAGTCAGCAAATATGATGAACTCTGTGAGTGCGACAGCTTTTTACAAGCTTCAGCCACAATCAGACGTTAACGCTTCAGATGTGAGGGTCAGAACCCCGTTAGAGATCGAATGTTCTCACTGTTATGTTCTGCTGGGTGCTAATGGCACTAAGGGCTGAGTTAGCTTTAGCATCCAGAGCTAAAACGATCACAACAGCTGGAATTTAATGTGTGTACAGGCTGTGATCATGTGACCTGTGCTGATGTTCACGGCTCTTTGTGGAGACTTACACAATAAAAGCACACTCTACATGATCTGTCATGGCTGCTTTACCTGTGGATTTTGTCTGTGAAGATTCTCAGTCATCCAGGTCATCGTAGTCTAAGGAGCTTGCAAAGAAAAGCGTCTGGACTTCTTTAAGTTACTTGAAGACGTTTCACCTTCATCCGAGAAGCTTCTTCAGTTCTAAGGTCAAATGGTGGAGAGTCCCAGATATAAACCTAGTGGGAGTTTCCCCCCACAGAGGGACAAAAGGACCCCCTGATGATCCTCTAATCGCCTGAGCCAAGGTGTGAAACTGGGTGTGGGTCCCAATCAGCCAGAGTTTCAGGTGAGCTCATTGTGAAACCTGGCCCCACCTTATCATGTGATTTCCTGAGGTCAGATGGCCCAGGATGTGAGTGGGCGTTAAGGCGTCTGGGGAGGAACTCAAAACTGGATTATAGATGGCAGAGAGTTGGTGTCGTAAACCACCGCCTCTGTTCAAAGAAGTCCAGACGCTTTTCTTTGCAAGCTCCTTTGACCGAACACCACATTGTTAAGTCTGTGTTTTGGAGTTTTGTCTTTCGGGTGAACCAGTTTGTGTCTGAGTGTGTTGCTGGGTCTGAAATGCACCGGGATGTCATGCTTGGAGAAAACCCTCCTGAGTTTCTCTGATACACCGGCTACATAGGACCCTACACCACCGGGCAGAACATGTTCCCTCTAAGCCTGAAGGGAAAAAGAAGGAACACACATGTGAAGGAAGCACTCAAAACGTGCGGCTATCCTAAATGGGCTTTGATCAAATCAGCAAAGAGGCACAGAAAAGAAGATCAGACACCAGCGAGGGAGGATAAGAAAGACAGACGCACATTGTCATCCCCTATGTAGCCGGTGTACAACATGAACGAAACCCAACAGAAGGCATCAGAGAGGTCAGAGGGCGCGGTTTCAGGCCCGGCCCAGAGGAAGAACACTCGGGCTGAGGCGCCGCTCGGCAGTCACAGCGAAGCGCCGCAGTAGCCTGAGTCAGAATAAAGATGAGCAGCGAGGCGTCCACGCTGGCCAAACTGTGAGTCTCCATAAATCATCAGGATTGACGCTGGACGCCTGCTGAGATGGCGGGGGGCGGGGGGGAATCAGGATTTTTGTTTGATTTCAGTTTTCTTGGTGGAAATAAAAACTAATTTCCTGTGATTTTACTTCATTAAACCCTGTGTGTGTGTGTGTGTGTGTGTGTGTGTGTGTGTGTGTGTGTGTGTGTGTGTCTCTGTGGGGTCCCGGGTTTTACAGCCTCAAAGTGGGGACGTTTTGTTTCTCTCGTGGGCTCGGAGCTGGTCCTGAGCAGCCTGAAGCCTCACAGCTGGATTTCTGAACCCGGCAGGCTGACAGATGTGTGTCAGATGGTTCTTCATCAGTTTGTTGGACTAGCAGGACGTCAGAAGAAGATTCACCTTTGACCTGTTGGTCACATTCTGTGTTGTGTTACAGTTTCTGTTTATTCTCTATTATTGGTGGTTTTTCTCAGGGTCTCCGTGCTGATTTGCTGCCCTCACAGGAGAGATATTTGGTTATTGTTCAGTTTGCAGCCAATCAAAAAGCTGCACTTCAACCTCTGAACCAGGCATGCTCAGTCTGACGTATTAGTACCTCTGAGGAGGTGCTATAGTGTAGAAGTAAATCAAGCAGTTGGATTTCTTTCATGTTGTGTTGCCCGTTGTTAGCAATTCTGTCAGATCACGGGCGTCCCAGCGCGAGGACGGGTTTCAAAGATCCAGACAGCGATTCCTTCTGATTTCCTCAGACTGAAACATTTATGCTTCAAGTCTCCTGATCAGACGCCGCCAACCTCAGCAGTGCAGACCGGTTTGATAAAACAGATCTCAGCAGGTCAAAGGTCAGGCCTGTGTTTGTGTACCTGGTTCTTCGCTGATGGCCCAAACTGGAGCTGGGTTTAAAAATCGATTTTAGTTTCATTGATTCATTAACTCCTGAGTCAACTTTAAATATAAAGCATTTTATCAGAAACAGCAGAGTGTCAGCTTAGAGCTCAAAAAACTGTTTCAACAACCACCAAACAGCTGAACCAGTAAATGACAGCAGGTAAACAGATCCTGCACAGAGCGTGGGTCGGTCACCTGACGGCACGGACACGCCGTCGGGCCGGAAGCCGACAGCTCACAGATCCAGAAGCTGCAGGTTTCGTCTCTCTGAACCAGCAGCAAAAGAAGATCCAGCTACACTTTACGTGTGAGAAACATCGTCATCTTTGGCTGTCACTTCCTGCACAGCTCTCTCTCTGTGCTCAGAGACCAGTTTACCATCAGATCTCTGTTTTTCTTATCACGCACCAGTCTGCTGTTGTGTTCAGTGCTGCCGCTGACAGCCTGTAATCACCTCTGTGACTCTGCTTCAGCAGCATCAGCTCATGTTCACATGTTGATTCATTTATTTTCAGGTGCTATAAAAATCCAGGCCAGGAAAACCTGCTTCATGTTTTATCCTCAGTTACTTGGACACAAAGGCCTCTGCTGTGATGCTCTGATCGAGTCTCACGTGTCAGCACTGATAAACGAAGCTGAATCCAGGTTATAGAAACAGCGAGGACACCCAGCAATAAGTGATATGTTGCTGTGTGAGGTTGTACTGACTTATTTTAAAACCTGCTGAGAGTCAGATTATTTTTTTCTGTGTATAAAAAAGTGAGACGGGGTGTGCTTCCTTCTTTTCCCGTCGGACGTGTTTGTGCCTTCGATGTCATATTGTGTGACGTCGTGTGTCTGCTCTGTCACCGTGAGGTTTGAGAGATGTCTCTCGCTGATGTCGGCGTCTGAGATTCAGGAGTGGTGCAGACTCTCGGGCAGGTGCAGCGGCGTCTGTGACCGCTCATCAGCGGTTGACTTTGTGTTTACTCTTTAAATGTTTCAGACGGTGCTCATCACTAAGATATTCTCAGATATTAACACTGTGTGTGTTGTATTCCTGTTTTCCTTTCATTCAGTTTTATGGGTTTATGTGAGCTGAACCATAGATGGAAGTTTTAGGACGTCCTGCTCCAGCATGGAGAACTAAAGTTTCAGCAGTGAAGCTCGAGATGAAGTCAGAAATATCAGCACGAGGATCAGAGAACTGCTGAAGGTCCCGATGACGATGCTGTTGGTTCCTCTCTTCTGTTTTTAAAGTGCTCTGTTTCTAATTTGGTATGAACTTTGACCTCTGACCAGTGATGGGGATAACAGCGTTACAAGTAACGGCGTTACTTTTTTCAGTAACGAGTAATCTAATTACCATTTCTATCGTTACAACGCCGTTACCGTTACTAACAACAAAATGCGGTCGCGTTACTATTTTTCACCAAACAGACGTTGAAGCTGTGTTCAGTTTACCGCAGCTTATATCAGCCGCAGGAAGTAGCTGTGAGTAATCTGGACGCTGCAGCTTTAAGCAGCTGCGCTCCCGCGGACGGTAACGATCACGATCACCTGTCTGGCACAACAGCTGGAGCTCAGGAGGCAAAACAATCGAGTGCTGCTGTTTGACTGAGGAAGAATAAAGCAGTCGTGGTCAATCACATGACCAAGATGACAAAGCAACAAGGTGACATATACCAGTTTATAAACGGTGTCGATGGGCCAGTAAAACCAGTCATGATGAACAATTTATACGCCTGTTTTCCTCAATAGTTTCACGTTTACTGTCTGAGGACAGCGAGACCGCTCTGCTCAAACAAACAAAACAAAGAACAGCCCGTTAGTGTTGGTGGAAGAATGCACCATGTCGACCAATGAAAAGATGATATGGCAACATGACGTTTGGTTGTTTAGGAAGACGAGGAAGATTTAGGAGTGACGGCGAGAGAGAGAGAGCGAGTTTTGAGATGTGAGAGATTTGTGACGTTTAGCGTGTTTGGTATAGTTAATGTGTCGTCTTGTGTAGTTAATGTGTCGTCTTGTGTAGTTAGTGTGTCGTCTTGTGTTGTGTGTGTAGTGTTGTGGATAGTGTTGTGTTGTGTGTCAGAACAATGAGGCGACTGCTGTCTCCAGGTAGAAACAGGAGTGACACACCTGCTGTCAGACCTGCAGGTATCAGCCTGTGATGTTTCCTTTATAGTGGCACAAATAATCTGTGGCGTCTTATTGAAGAACAGCTGATTGTTCTGTAAACAGTTTGTGGTTAAAAAAAAGGGTAAAAGGTAAATGGCTGCAAATAACTTTGTTTGCAAAACTTGTGCATATGATTTTAAAACTGACAAATATTTGCATTTAAAGTTATGAAATATGATCATTAAACATGTTTGTGGTTGTTACAGTAATAAATAACTTTTTCTACTCAGATTTTATGTTTTTTGCCTGATTCTAGATCGATGTTGTTAATACAGTCAGAATGAAAACATGACTGTAAATTCAGACACGTGAGGCTGATGAGACCAAACAAGACAAATAAACAGTTTTTAAGGTGAAATGTGGAGGAAACATCAAAGTGGTTAAAGTAGCCAATTATACCCTGGACCTCAGGGTTAAACATTTATTTTAAGTAACACATTAGTTACTTTTCAAGTAATTAATTACCTTTAGAATCTTGTAACTCAGTTACTAACTTAGTTACTTTTTTGAAGAAGTAACTAGTAACTATAATTAATTACTTTTTCAAAGTAACTTGGCCAACCGTGCCTCTGACCTGTCTGTTTACCTTTAACCTAGCCCCACTCAGCACCTATCGATATCCCACCGATCGATTATTTATCAGCTGCTTCGCGCTGACGATCACAGCAGGTTTAAAGTTTCAGCCGTCTGAGGATCAATAATCAATAATAATCAATAATACCTGTTGATGTGCTGCAGCTCACGCCACGCCGCCATCATCATTTTTATTTAAGTGCTTTTTAGATAAACTGCAGGTTGACGTCTGTTCCCCTGTGTTTACACTGTGTGAATGTGAGGAAGCTCACTGGTCTTCATCACTGTTTTACCTGTTAGACAGTTTGTTTTATTTATTATAAAATAAATATATAACAACCATTTTCTCCCAGCATGCACTCTGACTGCTCAGTTTAACAGGAACGTCCTCTTCCCCTCTCAGATCTCAGGACTTAGCCCCGCCCTCCCCGCCCTCGTTGCGAGCTGATAGCGTCTCTCCTGAGGCCCCACCCCTGATGGATAAGCTGCAGCAGCTGATGAAGGAGAAGCAGAGCGTGGAGGCGGAGCTTCAGCGCTGCCAGGAGGCAGAGCGAGAGGCCACTGAGCAAGTGCGCAGGTCAGAGCCTTCACTTCCTGTTTGTTGCGTTCTCTGTTCTGATTGGCTGCTGCTGCTGAAGACATGTATAATATCTTTGTATGTTCTGCTGCAATCGCCATGACAACAGAAACACTCTGATGTCACCGGCTGCGTCTGTGACCTGCTGCCACAACATTAGGTACGTGGTCCTAATGTTGCGCAACGCAGCGCGACGCAGCGCGACGCAGCGCGACGCAGCGCGACGCCGACGCAGCGCGGCGTTGTGTCTGTATCAGTAAATCTGACAGTTCTTCAAATGAATCGAATCTGATTTTTTAAGGTTTGAACATCAGTTTTACCCATTTGGTGCATAACTGTAGCTCAATGTTAGAGCGCTCCTCCTCTTCATCGCACAGTGATAAATCACACGCTGCTGCTCAGAAGAAGAACAAAAACAGAGGAATGAAACTCGGGAGAATCTGCAGCGTAGCTTCAGCCCAGTTTCAGGTCCAGAGGGCCGATTTTCCTGCAGACTGAACCAAGAACGGCAGCTTTAAAGACCTGCAGCGTCTCTGCAGACTGTGGGATTTTTATGATGACAGGAACCAAACTCGGACCTCTGCGGTTCGGCAACCCTGAAGAAGTTTTTCTGCATGCAGATGCAGCTCTGACGATGGCGAGGTCTTCTCCTCGAGCGTTCAGAGCCGTGCCCGGCTCATTTCTCATGATTTTAGAAAACGTGTCTCTAAAATCCTTCGACGGCTGGAGACTCAGTGGTGGCGTTTCATGGTGAGCTGACGGTGTCGGTCACGTTTGACGCAGAGGAAAGTTTACCTAAAGAATGTCCATCGAACAAAATAAACTTTCTTTCGATGTCGTCACAGAGAACTGTGCAGCCTGCCAGCGGTGAGCTCTGAAACATCACTTTATGTGTTATTAATAATGAATTGATGGCAGGAATGCCTTGCAGCTGTCAGGAAACATCAGGTGAGCTGCTGTTTGTGCCCCACAGGTGTGACGGGCAGGTGCTGAACCCTCAGAGCTTGCTGGGACAGGTCGGCGAGAATGATGACGCTTTCAGGCTGCCGGCGAGTCTCCGTGTTCACATCGGAGCGTTGCAGCTCCACAAATAAAAGTTCTTCGGACCCTGAAATCCGTTTAAATTAGCAGCAACATCTGAGTCGTTCTTCAGCCTGAGGAGATTGTATCTGCGCTGCTCTTCATCAACAGCAGGAGCACGTGACTCTGAGCCGAGAGCCTGAAACAGGCTGACGAGCCGATCGATCGGGAAATAACTGTGCCTGAGGGTCAGAGGTCAGGGGAGGAGACGAGGTCCTAACTGTGACTCCTAGAGAGAGCCAGATGTTTGATTTCTCCTGACAGATGTTATCCAGGTGCACACCTTGTCACCTGTTCATTGGCTCCCTGCTCTCTTGTGCAGGTGATCAATAAGCTGCTTCTCTGGACCGGCGAGAGCGCCGTGACCGATCGGTAAAGTTGCCTCGGAAAGTCTCACAGACTCCGGGAGGCGTTCAAAGACCGGTTAAGCGTGTGGGACTAAGGAGATTTGGTGGGATGATTCATATTCAGCAGACGAGGGTGTGCGAGTGTCTGCGGCGAGCCGATGAGGAGAATTAATCCGTCAGATTCCCGCTCCTGCAGGATGGCGCTCCGACGCCGGATAACGTGACTTCTTCTTCTGCTGCGGCGCGGCGGCTCATCAGCTGAAGATGAAGGGATGAGATTCATGATGAAAACAGCTTAAGTCGTCCGTCTGCGTCCCGCACTGTCCTCCTGGGCTCAAACCCGTGGCTTTCCGCTCTAATTTGGCTGCCAGCGGGGGGGCGCATGGCGCTGAAGAGCCTCCCAAGTTTCTGAACAGCGGAGAGGAATATTTGCTCTGGGCGGGGGTGGGGGGCATTACAGAGGAAGTTTAATTTGATTCAGAGAGAGCGAGAGCGAGCGAGCATCGCTGACTGTTGGAAAGTCATTCAGGTCGCCCCCCCCCACACACATTTCATCTTCCTCTCACTTTCCTCATCATTTCCTCCCGTTAGTCAGAGCTCAGGTCACAGCATCAGAGCCGTGGCCACAGAGCATCGCCGCCATCATCGAGCTCTTACAAAAGCTCGTCGGCGAACATCAGAGTTCAGCGCCACTAACAGGAAATCTTTCTCCTCAGGTTGGAGCGTCTGGTCGAGGTGCTGAGGAAGAAGGTTGGAACAGGAAGTGTCCGCGCGGTCATCTGAGGCCTGATGTCCTGATCAGTGAAGACACAGCAGCTCAGTGACGATGATGATGATGTTTCCTTCTCGTCGTCTGAGCTTCGGCTCTAAAACACTTCAAACTTTCTGGAATCATGAATGAAATTTTTCTCTCAAACGTTTTTGTTGTTGTGACATTTTAAAATCAATCAAATGTTTTTTGTTGTTTAATAAAACAGTGATACCGTGGTCTCCTGACGGTTTATTGGTCGATTGGTTGATTGTGGCGTTTCGGAGAGCCCCGCCCCTCCCCCGGGTCTTTAATTGGAGATCAGTGTCTTTTAGTTCCTGTGTTGATTTAAGGTTCTTCTTAAATTCGCCTGTTTTAAACTGAATCTCTGCTCGCTTTCATTTCTGAGGATCACCGTGACAACCGCGATGAAGACGCTCTGACTTCGTGTTCCCAAAACTTCTAATTAAAATTTAACTTTGACAAGTTTCCCGGCTCGGTCACACGGCGCCCTGAGCACGCTCTTCTTCTTCTGTCACGCCATCAAGGTTCAAGGTTCTTTGTTGCCTGCATCAACCAGCAGTGACGGGTGAGCAGAGCGCCCAGCCACAGTGAGCGTGTAGACGCCCCCTCTAAAGAGGGGCAGCGGTTTATCCACAGGAGTAATTATATCACACTACCTCAGTATTCTGGCCGAGGAGGCATCCTGCTCCGCCCGCACCATCGCCCCGCACCATCACCCCGCCTCCACCAAACTTTACACCTGGCACAGTGCAGTCGGACCAGCACCAGACCCAGAGTCTGATCGGTCGATCCAGAGAGCACTGCTCTAGAGTCCAGTGGCGCCGTGCTTTGCTCCGCTGTGTGCCTCGTGTGATGTGAGGCTTGGCTGCAGCTGGTCGCCGTGGAAACCCATCCCGTGAAACTCTCTGCACGCTGTTTTTGAGCCGAAGGCCACGTGAAGTTTGGAGGACTTTAGCGATTAACAGAAAGTCGAGCCCTCTGAGCACCGTGAGCTTCTGCTGACCTGCTGGTTTCACGTGGCCGAGCGCGTCGTGCCTGAGCGCGTCGTGGCCGAGCGCGTCGTGGCCGAGCGCGTCGTGCCTGAGCTGCCGTCGCTCCCAGTTTCACTTTGTTGTAATTCCACTAACTGTGGAATATTTAGCAGGGAGGAGGTTTCACGACGGGACTCGCTGCACAGAGATGGTGCTCCGATACGATCCACAAGTGTAAACTGGCAGACGTGTGTGATTTGTGTGTCACAGCGGAGGACTCGCGGTTTGTTGTGTGCGTGCTCCGATCCACACACAAACACGTGAGCAGTCGGAGCTCATGTCAAACTATTTTACAAACATGTGCGTGCAAACAGGTTCAGGTTCATGCGTTGGATCGTTTTCACGTTCAAACACTTTCGCAGCACAAACGTCTAAAACATCAACGGGCCTCTGACTCACACACTGAACTTAACATACGTGTGCCCACAAATCACGCTGCATTCATGTCCCAGTGTAAAGGTGGGACATCTGGATTTCCTTGTCGTTAATTTGAAACTTCAGCTCCACCTTCAGCTGCTTCTTCCACGCTAAACCTTTTCTACGAGCTGCATGAGTGCAGGTAGGGGAGGGCCCGATTATGTTAAGAGATTTGATTGGACAATACAGTGTGACTAATAAAAATGAAGCTGGCGGCCATCAGTGCAGGTACGGCCGGTGAGCAGCGACCCTTCTGTTAACCCGTCGCATGGTACCAGATTACCGGCGCTGACATACGATCCATCCAACAGGTCCTGGTCAGAAGGTGATCTCAGTGTTGAGCTTTATTAATAGCTTGTATGACTCCCAACATTTAGATCATGCTCGTTCACACTACAAATAAAATGTGACAGCAAACGCGCTCTAGCGTGACGCTCAAAGCGGCCGCATGCGCAAAAGACGACGTCACACAGCGCGCTCTGTTTAGACCCAGAGCAACAGTATGTTTGACTGATGGACTTAATATAAAGACTTCAGACTTTACGTTTCCCAATTTTTTCTTTAAGTTATTTTGTTATTTACATAATAATGTAAATAACCTAATAATGATCCTTATTGCTGTTTTAGAGGAGCGCTGCTTCAAAGGATAGTTTCTGTCAGAATCTGCAGATTATACAGTACAAATAAAATGTTCACGTTGTCTTCCCAACAGTTTCACTGACATCTACACGGGATGGCCAGGAAGCGTTCGCGATGTCTTCTCCGGCGCTAATAATCTGCGTCTGTCTGGTGTCAGTGACGTAAAAGACGGATTTAATGCGACATGACCATCAAACATCAGCTTTCTGAAACATCAGATATGTATCGGATTCAGCACCACATACGAAAGTGACCCAGATCAGATTTGAAAATATTGGATTTGTGCCGTTCACACTGTCACACCATGATCGGATATTTGATGCGCTTTCGCCTGCAGTGTGAACGTAGCCTAAGGGAAAGGCCAGCCACCCTTCGGAGGAAGGCCCCATCTTATCCTAATGACCTTGTAGTACCATATCACCCTATTAGAGCACTTCGCTCTCGCTCTGCAGGCCTACTTGTTGTTCCTAGAGTATTTAAAAGTAGAATGGGAGGCAGAGCCTTCAGTTTTCAGGCCCCTCTTCTGTGGAACCAGCTTCCAGTTTGGATTCAGGAGACAGACACTATCTCTACTTTCAAGATTAGGCTTCAAACTTTCCTTTTTGCTAAAGCATATAGTTAGGGCTGGACCAGGTGACCCTGAATCCTCCCTTAGTTATGCTGCAATAGACGTAGGCTGCCGGGGGATTCCCATGATGCATTGAGTTTTTCCTTTCCAGTCACCTTTCTCACTCACTATGTGTTAACAGACCTCTCTGCATTGAATCATATCTGTTATTAACCTCTGTCTCTCTTCCACAGCATGTCTTTTATCCTGTCTTCCTTCTCTCACCCCAACCAATCACAGCAGATGGCCCCGCCCCTCCCTGAGCCTGGTTCTGTCGGAGGTTTCTTCCTGTTAAAAGGGAGTTTTTCCTTCCCACTGTCGCCAAAGTGCTGCTCATAGGGGGTCATATGATTGTTGGGTTTTTCTCTGTATGTATTTTTGTAGGATCTACTGTACAATATAAAGCAACTTGAGGCGACTGCTGTTGTGATTTGGCGCCATATAAATAACACTGAACTGAATTTGAGCGCAGTTTTTCTCTTACTGTGCTCATGTTTTCTTTTATTGAGCTAAGGTGCATGAAGCTGTTTGTCAGTCAGACTGGTTCTGTAACTGCAGAGTCCTCGAGCTGACGACCAATCATACATGTGGGAGCGTTTAATAAAAAAGCAGGCTCTGATTGGGACTCAGGACTGAACAGCGAGACGAGGCTCTTAGGTGGTCTGCAGACCTGCAGATGAAATCTGACAGCAGGCGAAGAAGAACGAGGTAATGAAAAGCTGCTTCCATCAGACCCGCGGCGCTCGTCTTCTGATTCTGATCCTCTGTGTCCAAAGACTTAGAATAGAATAGAATAGAATAGAATAGAATAGAATAATCCTTTAATTGTCCCACAAGGGGAAATTTGGTTGTAACAGCAGCAAGAAAAACACATACAAACAAACAGGACACAGAACAGAAACACACATTTTTTTAACAGAGTACTGTACAGTTATTAAATTAATAAGTCGCCCGACCGGAGAAATCGCTGGCGCCGGGACGTCAGGCTAGCGATTTTGTGAGCGCTGCTGTGTGTTTGTTCCACATTCTGCTATAATAACAGTAACAATAATCATCATCATCATTTACCTTATTTTACATTTACACTCGTGAGTTAATGCTTAGTTAACCAAATACACCAAATTTAAACTCATGGTTTAGTTACAGGGGAATGTGCCTGACCCACATGGAGTCCATGCAACTTTGGCTGGGAAGCCCCACACATGCAACATTGATTAATGCCCCACAACAACAGTGACATGTGGAACCTTGCTGTTAAATAATAATTCATTGTTCACTGCAACTCACTCAATACAGTAAACTTCAGCTCCAATAAGAGTGGGTTATCCCACAGCGCTCCTCAGAGAGTTTCAGTAAACATTGCTCTGCAGCGCCTCCTGAAGGCAGCGGTGAGAGCAGCAGCGTGCCTGCCCTCAGTCAGGGCTAATCCACCCCAGCGGTTTCCTGCAGGACAACTTTCTGCAGAACTCATAAAAACTTTAGGGTTAGGGTAAGAGGGGGGGGGGGGCTCCTGTAAACGGTGGAAACAGAAAAAGTGAACGTACAGCAAACGCCCCCCCCCCCCCCCCCCCCCCCACACACACACACACACACACTTGTTTTCATATCTTAGTGAGGACATCGAATGGACATACCCTAACCATCAAAAACAAATGCCTAACCATAACCTAACCCAGTGGTTCCCAACTTTTTTCGCTGGGCCCCCCTTTGTTTTACAGAAAAATGTTGCCCCCCCCCCCCCCCCCCCCCGCCCCCCTCGCGCGCACACGCATGCACGCACGCACTAACACATCCTCCAACCACACACCCATATTTTGCTCAATTGCGGTTTATTTCACACCTCAAACATTTAGTAAACAATTAAGCAAATACAAGTAACCTGAAAGTAGTAAGGAAATAAACTAACTCGCTGCGTCCGCACCTACACGGGTAGTTTTGAACACGCAGCTGTGTCGTCCACGTAAACGGCGTTTCGAATCACCGAAAACTGCGATTTTTTTTAAACTCATTTTTTGCGTTTCCGTGTGGACGAGGAATACAGAGTTCATCACGCAACGTCAAAAGTTATGTGCCTTTATTCACGTCAGCTGTGCGCCACGTTATTGTTTACATGAGAGGAACTGCAGAGTAGCAGATAAACAGTGTTTTGTCTGTCAGCAGGTTTTACACACAGTTACTGTCCCTGCATTTACAAAGGCAGAGGCGTCACGCTGTGATTATTTTACATGTAGTTGTTTTTTTCCTGTGTAATAATGTTCAACATTGCATCAATACATTTTTAAAAGATGCCTCTCTGTGCAAAATGTGTTCAAAAACATAAACAACTGTTGGATCCTGTTTGTCGTGTCAGGATGATCCTGATGTTATTTGTATCCTGTAACTTTACTGTATAAAGAGCAAACATCTCCAACATGTCAGGAGTAGTTAGTCATTACAACAAGTGTTTGTGAACTAAACATCAAGAATGTGGGATCCTGTTTGTCCGTGATTTGAACAGCCCAGCGCTGCTCCTGATGAAGGGAAAACCAATCCTGCAGGGAGACCTACCTCTGCACCTGTGCAGGTGAAGCCAAAGGGCAGATATGCTTCAACATATTTTCTAGTCTTTGAATGAAGTTGGTTTGGAAACATATTCAGTGATGTTTCATCTCCTGCCTTGTGTTTGTGTGGGCGCCGTGTTAGCAGTGTCCAAGCGTTGTGTTGGTTTTTTTCCCTTTTCATGCCGTCCCCCCCCCCCCCCCCCCTGCAATGGCGGGGGGGGGGGGGGGGCACACTTTGGGAAGGTCTGACCTAACTGACTGTAACCCTGACACTGAACCTACATTTTGAGCTTCAAACTCGTGGAGACGAGCATTTCCCCATAAGTGCTGCTGGTCCCCACAAGTATAGTATAATTTTAAGTTTTGGTCCCCACAAAGATATGTAAAGGTGCTACACACAAATGTGAGTCTGTAAGTCTTACAGACTCACATTACTCTGCCTGTGTCGGGGCACCTGATCCTTGGGGTGGACCAGTGCTTAGGGTTTAAAAGCCACAGAGACGCGGTGTTTAGAGAAAAGTGTCTCAGCTGGCACGTACGGATCACTGAGGGTTTTCACTCCAGCAGCAGTTCTGGATAAACACATTTACTCCTTCTGGATGTGATGTCCTCCTGCTTCCCTGGCCGCTGTCTCTGTGGGGATGGGATCTGTTTAGTGTATGAGCCTGTCAGACAAACCTGCCGTCAGAGGGACCCGTTAAGGACCAGTCTGTAATTTGATTCACACAAATCCAACTGATCCTTTTGTAAATAAAGTTCAAAGAGACAAATGTTCTTTTCTGTAAACGAGGAAACTACTTTGATGCAGCGTTTCCGGTCAGTGGGTCGTGACCCTCAGAGGGTTGCTGGATGAATCCAAGGGGAAGAAGAGGATCATTCATGATATTTACCTTAACATGTGTGATTAAAATCAGGTTTCATGGAAGAAAAGTGGAAATAATTTGGGACAAATTAAAAAAGAACTTTAAACTTTGGGGTCATGGATCTTTTTGCCAATCTGACCTCGGAGATGACGACAAAATAGAAATAACAGAAATAATTGTTGATTTTAAATCGTGAGACATGTTCAGACTGAAGTGAGTCAGACAAACTTTAATACAGACACGGAGATACGGCGTTCCCACCTGACAGCAGTGTGTGGGGGCCCCCTCCCACCACTGCCTGGTTACCACAGTGACAGGAGACCACTCGTGGTCGTCTTGGGTGGTTTTAATCCGCCGGCCGTTAATCTGCTTGTTCTGAAGAAAGACTCAGTTTGTTGGAGCTCCAACTTCTGACGCCACCCGGGAGAGAGAGAGAGAGAGAGTGTGTGTGTGTGTGTGAGTGGGTGTGTGTGTGTGTGTGTGTGTGTGTGTGTGTGTGTGTGAGTGTGTGTGTGTGTGTGGGTGGGTGTGGGGGTGTGTGTGTGTGTGTGTGGGTGTGGGTGTGTGTGTGTGTGGGTGTGTGTGTGTGTGTGTGTCCCCCATCCCCACAAGTTTGAAGGGATTATTAAAATGTAGTTTAGTGTCAGGTTTACAGTCAGGTTAAGGTTGGGTTATGGTTATGTTAGGGTTAGGCTTCAGTTTTGATGGTTAGGGTGAGCAGCTCAGGAAAGGGTAATGTCAATTACCCTTGTCCTCACTACGACATGAAACGTGTGTGTGTGTGTGTGTGTGTGCGTGTGTGTGTGGTGTCTCGATCTCTCTCATCTCTTGTTAACTCGGTTCAGAAACTGAGGTCCACCTCCCACAGAGAATCCTGCTCTCTGATTGGCAGTTGGCTCTCTAAACTCCCTTCCTGTTTGTGCGGCAAGTAGAAGTTGGGCGTGTGTGCAGTTGAACTCGTCAGTAAAGTTGTCATTAGAAGTCATCTCTGTGCTGATGCAGAGACTCTGGGTGGGTGTGACTGATCAAAGTGTTTGTAGGTGAGGGTGTGGTTACAGCAGGGTGGAAGCACTCCACAGCGCTCCAGTTCACATACCGTTAGCCAAACGCCACACAGAGACCCTCTCACTCGGAGAAACCAATCACAGAGCTCCAGGTGAAGCCATCACAGGTGTGCAGCAGAGAAGCACCAAACCTGCAGTTCCTCCTCCGTCCAGCAGGGGTGTCCATCTCCAGGCCTGGAGGGCCGGTGTCCTGCAGGTTTTAGATGTGTTCTTGATCCAACACAGCTGATTTAAACGGCTGAATGACCTCCTCTGCATGTCTTGCAGTTCTCCAGAGGCCTGGTAATGAACTAATCATGTGATTCAGGTGTGTTGACCCTGGGTGAGATCTAAAACCTGCAGGACACCGGCCCTCGAGGCCTAGAGTTGCCCACCCCTGGTCTAGAGGGTGAAGCGCAGACATTGTGACGTTATGTCTGCATCCACACACCTGCTGATCTGGAGGATCCAATCAAAATCCTTGATTTCAGCCCCTAAACCTGGAGCAGAGACTGGTTGGATGTTTGGGAACGGTAACCTCAGAGCAGCCATGGTCAAATAAATAAAAACGCTCCAGCGGCACAAAGCCGCAGCCACCTGGAAGTCTAAAAAGCCACGCCCCAACTGCAGGTTTTGGGTTCGACTTTCCACCCTGCAGTTTTCTGATTGGTGGGTACTGTTCTAGGAAGATTTCTGTTAGCCAGTCAGGAACAAGCACAAAATGTCTGTGACTTCCTGCATCAACATGCGCCTCTGAAGCGGTCTGCAGCTCTGCTGCAGCAACACGGTGATGCAACGATGAGCTGATGCACCTCTTCTTTCAGAATAAAAGCAGACGAGCCCGTTGCCACAGGTGCTTCTGTCTGTGATTGGCTCTGAGCTGGACCCCCGCCGCACACCTCTGCAACCGCCTTACATCCAACTGTGCTGGTTGCAGCAACTTGTGATCAGCCAGTTTCCGTGTGGTGAGACTGTGGACGCCGTCTCTGCATCAGTCGTGTCACTGATGATTTATTGATCTAATATAACTGTCCAATCACTGAAATCACCAGTTCACCACTGATCGATCAATAACCGATAATAGTTGGTTACTGCTGGCCTGATGATCCACAACCATGTTTATGTTGTTATGTTTGGTTCATGGCGGTCGGGCCTCGGCCCCCTCTCACTGACTTGCGAGCAGTTTGAAGTTTTTACACGATCAATAACAGCTCGATCATCATTACTGTATTGATCGATCAGAGGAAGCTGATCTCATGTTTCAGCAGCTGAAACTTTGCTGCTCAGTGATCCGGTTTGAGCTGAACGACCATGAAATCTCTGCCAATTACCCCACGCCCCCTCCCCCTCCCTCCATCATCTGTAATCACCCCCCCCCCCCCCCCCCCGCAGGACCACCAACCTCCCGGCTGATCCATATTAGGCCCTCAAAGCTCTAATAAACTTCCTCCGTATCGTTTTAATGGAGAGGCAGCTGCTCTCTCTCTCCCCGCTTTGATCGCCCTCGCCTCCTTTCTTCTTCTATGGTTTTGGAGGGGATTTCTTTGCTCTTTTCGTGGCCCGGCACAATTGTGTTATTGGAGATAATTAATTCTAATCCCCATCAAAAGGCATTAGTGGCCCCGGGGCCCCTGTTCGCGCTTTTCTAGCGGGCGAATGAAAGGCAAGGGGAAGAAAAGGGCCGAAGGCCGCCGCATTGTGGCCGCCATCTCCCTCCATAAGGCGTGAGTGGAGAGAAAAGGAGCGAGAGCTTTAGAGAAATGAGGCCGGGGGCCTCAGGGCCGGGCCCGCCGCCGCCGGAGGGCCCCCCTCCACCCTGCCGAGAACATATGGCCCGTATTACAGCGGAGGATTCCGCTCCATCAGGAGACGCGACGGCCTCCGTCTTCACCTCCATCATCGCCTCCTCCCACAGTCCTCCGCCAGAGTCGCATCAGCTAAGCGGACTGTCCGAGGATCAGCCCGAGAAAATAAAAGCCCCGACATCTGACCTCTGAAAAATAAACTTTTACTGTGAAATACCTGCAGAAGACCCACTAGTATTTTATTTTATTTTATTTAATTACTTATTTTGCATCATCATGATTATTATTATAAATCTTTGTTTAGTGTTTTTATTGTTTGATTCTCGGGGATGAAGAACGATGTTCAGTCTGAATGTTTGCTGTGTCGCCTCAGAGACACTCGCCGTTTTCATATTTGAAATCAAGAGTTTTCAACGTGTTGTTTAAACTCACACATGTTTAAAATCATTAATATTCATGTCACAGGCAGGACAGCTGCTCGCGTTTGTTTAAAGATTTATTGCCGATAATCGTTCAGTTTGAAACGATCGCGACTTTCGCTCATAATTTTTGATTTATGCCACAAACACGGAAAAAACAAACGTTCACACGACGTTTACACATCATCCTGCTGAGGATGTTCAACATGATCGATAATCAATAATCACGTGTTATAAACTGATGGTGCACGTTTGATTGATCAAATAAATTTATTAAGTCCAGAAAAAATGATTCAAGATAATTGTTATTGATTATTTTGGCCTAAAGAATTCATGATCAATGATTTTTAAATCAAAGGTCTTTGATTTATTTATTTCTGAATAAATCGGATTCTGAGCTCATCCATCAGGTAACTGATCAATAATTAATATTTGATGTGTGACCGCCAGCTTTTAAAAAGGTTTCACTTTTAATGTTTCATCACATAAAAATGAACTCGTTTTTAATTTATCATTTCAAACTCTTATGTTTGATCCCACGCAGCGTGTGCGTGTTTTATTCCAGGTAACTCACGTTAATTTAAATGGTTTGTCTGTCTCATCTCTCTTCGTTCTCTCACCTTTGTTTCCTTTCTTATTTCTGTGAATCTGTTTTAACACAACAGCTCCACTGCACAACAAGGACCTGACACAAGGACCGGTCTCTGCATGCAGGTGTGTGTGTGTGTGTGTGTGTGTGTGTGTGTGTGTGTGTGTGTGTGTGTTAACGAACATATAAACTGGTCTACAGTCAGCTCTGATCCTCCACAATAAAAGTCTCTGTGTTAAATCATGACACATGAAGGTCAGTGTTTGAAAAACGGCAGCAAATGAAATGCCCCCCCCCCCCCCCCCCACACACACACACACACACAGAGCGCTGTTTTTCATATCAGAGTCCGACTTTTCTGATGATCAAAAACAAACAAAGAAACAAACAAAGAGCTCCTCTGTAAACAAGCTCAAATCATTTAATTGCTTTGATTTGTTTGTGGATTAAAAATAAAAACTGAATAAGAATAAAATAAATTCTCTGTCACCATTTTGATTTTTTTTACCTTCAACATAAATGTTTTTCATTATTTTTAGAAGTTTTATTTTGAAAGACGCGCGTCCTCCTCTCTGTGTTTTTATTTCTTGTTTTTATTTATTTCTACTTTTCATTTCTAATTTCTTACGTTTATTGTTTCGTCGTTTGTTTGTTTGTCCTTCCGAAGCGGCCCTCGGCTCCTCTCGGCCCAGCTCGACTGTCCGGGCTCTGTGCGCGTCTCCGCTGCGGGTTCATGTCTGCGGATAATTGGCGGGTAATTCCGGGATCACTGGAGACATTTTGCGGCAAAAAGGGGAAAAAGCTCGAGATCAAAGTGAAATCTGTCGGCTCGTGTTCAGGTTCACGGCCCGCAAACAGCCGCGAAATCCGCACCGCGAGACCGCGGGAGGCGGACCGAGGCCGGCCTGAGCCCCGAGACACGAGCCGAGCGGAGCCGAAACACCGGGGGCACAACAATAATAACACATAAAGAAACTAAAACAAAGCGGTGAAAATAAACCGGGAATAAAACCAAAATTTAAAAAATGAATAAAGGAGAATTAAATAAAAATAATTAAAGAAACACAAACCCGGCGACAGAAAGATGTGCAGATAAAATCAACAAACAAATAAACAATAAAAACATCATTAAAACTGTAAATGAAACAAAAACAGGACAAAATAAAAGAAACGAAATATAAAAACGAAAAAATAATAAATCAGCTGTTTCCGGTGTTTACACTAAAAACAAACAAACAAAAACGCGGTCACAGAGAAGCCTGGAGATGCGAGCTTTCTGTCCACCAGAACTAACAAGAAATAAAATAAAACAAATACACATTTTATTTTAATCGTTTATTTTATGTATCTATTTATTTGATTGTACTTTTTCAGTGAAGGATCACAGCGAGTGATGGACGAGCTTTCACTCGTTCTCTTTGTTGTTGCTGAAATTGATTATTGGAAACAATTTTCTCGATTAAATGAAATCAAAGAGACAAAATTAAAACCAGTAAAAATCAGATCGTTCTTCTCAATGTTTTTATTGAAAATGTTCTTTTGTCCTCAGCTTATCGAAGATAAATGAATTTACTGATACTTGATCGATCAGTTCTGATTATTCTGCTGTTATCAGCTGACTGCTGCTCGTGATTGATTAGTCATAAGTGATCAGTAATTTTGTTCTCCTGATAAATAAATCAGTTCTCTGAGCGAGATACGTGGTTTTCACAGGGCAGCAGAGACATTTATTGATCAGCTGATTCCAACATCGGTCTGTTTGTTTTGTAATCAGTAACGTAAATGATCGATAAATGAAACACGTCTGAATCGATCAACAATCAATAACCCGATCAGCCTGCAGCGTTCCATGTTTTTATTTGAAAATGACAGAATAAGTTAAAACATGCATCAAAACCAACGAAGGACAAACACACGACGAGGACGCGACAGAAGGAGAAGAAGAAGACCTCCCACTTCATTCATGCACATGGTAATAATCAATAAGTAATAATTGTGATGGGTTAAATACACAGACAGGAAGTGATGTTGCTTCTACACACAGAGTCACCGATCGATCAGATCATCGATCGACTGATTGGAGGATGAACCCAGCGCTCGATCCGTTGTTGATTATTGAGTCTCGTGAGTCTCTCTGCTTCCTGTTTACGTGTCAGAGGTCATGTGAGGTCATGCTCTGCTGCAGGTGCCGTCAGGTGGTTAAACTGGCGAGCAGGAAGTGACCGGTACACCTCAGCGACAGAACGCCACGCCCTTCATCCCAGGCTGTGATGTCACAACCGCCCTCCTCACAGTCTGGCATGGAGGGCACCGCTGGCAGACTTCCTGCGGCCTCGTGTCTCCGGTCACGTCGGGGGGAGCGCTAAAACACAGGTGAGCTACAGAGCATGCTCAGAAGCAGGAAGTGCTCCAACACTCCTCCTAGTTTGAAGCTTCTTGCAACTAATTTTGAAAGTTTAACTCCAGTTTGAAACTAAGTGACAGACGATGAACTGGCGATGAATTAAAATGTAATAAAGGTTATTCCACCCCAAACCAACCATTAAATAACAATAATGATGAGTTATGATGTAATTCAGGTTTATGTGGTTAGTTTGTGATTGGATAAAATGGATCAGGTGCTTTTCTGCCGGTCACGTGACGCAGGTGCTTTAACCCTGTGAGAAGAAGTTTACTGTCATTAACGATTCTTTTTTGTCTTGATTCTTTCGTTCAGCTCGAACTCGTTTGATTTTATATCTGAAAACCATGACCGGTTTGAGTTACACTGAATACTAACAGTAATCAGAGTAAAAATACTCTCTAATTATTGATATATATCATCGGGTTTGTTTCTTGTTTCTGTCGAGCTTGTTTTAAAGTGCTGCTGTTGTTTGGTTTTTTAAATAGTTCCTCAAACGTAAAAAGAAAAGCAGCAAATATTTTTCAGTGAAAAACATAAATAATCAAATCACTGATCGATCGTCTCAGCTGCACGTCTATAAATTGTTAGATCAATAAAAAAGTTCCAGTGACAAACTGCAGCAGCACATAAACGTCTGAAGTTTGTCAAGTAAAAGTACTCAGAATGAAGTTACTTGAGTAAAAGTACTGAAACCCTGAAAGCAGCTTCAGCCTCACCTGTGTGTGGATGCTGAGTGAAGGTCGTGTGGGTTTGTGTGGATGCTGAGTGTTGTGTGACCCTCACTCTGGGTCTGCGATCTTCAGCTTCACAGGAAGTCAAATTAACTTGTTTGCGTTCGATTTGAAAATCAGACATGTCGTCGTGCTGCTCCGTGACCCTGCTAAGATGAATGTTTCGTTTAAAACAGAAGCTGCTGTATCAGGAAATTTATTTATCTCTGTAAACTTTTAATGACTACAAATATTTTAATTTTCTCTGTTAGTAACGGCGACGTCAGAGGACTTTAACTTCAATATTCTGAACACTTTTCCTGACCGAGTGCTTCCTGCAGCCCAAACGGCGGCGAGGAGAGAATGGAGAGAATGGCAGAGCAGGACTGTTTTTGGGGTGAAATGATCCTTTAAATGAAAAGCCTTTCATCTGAGCGGCAGGTTCTCAGGCTGGGCCGCGCGACCCGGCCAGAGGTCAGCAGAGGAGCAGACAAGGTCGTGGGAGAAATAAATCCTGATCAGAAAGACGAGTCCTGATCATCAGTGTGTTTGTAAACATCTGCAGTGTGACCTTTGACCTTGCTCTAAGCAGGACTCCAAACCACTGTGGCTCAACCTGCGGCTCGTGGCCCTCTGAGGGACACCAACAGTTTCACAGATGCCTGAGCCGAAACAGCCATGCTCGGTCACACTTGAGGGTGAAAGGTCAATGTTAATGTGTGCTGCTGGCCAGGATCTCAGAGACAGCAGAGTTCTGACCGAGTCCTTAAAGAACCGAGTCTCTGACCTGGATCAGAGAAACCTAAAGGTCTTCACACTTTAAACTTACAGAACTGTTTGGTGTTTTATCATTTAGCTAATGCAGCTTTACCTGCAGCAGCCACTAATTCAAACCTCACGTCTGTGTGTTAAATTTACTGATATTTGAATGGAGTTTGGTCACAACTCATGCTACATGCAGACTAATGTTAAACTAGCCGCAGTACCCACACTAACTGCGGATATTCATGCTTACATACAGAGTTTGTCTTGGATTTGCCTACATGAAAACTAACATTAAATTACTTAAAACTTGAATGAAGTTTGGTATGGCTTTGCCTGCATGCAGACTGACATTGCTGAAGGGAGTCTGGTTACACCGGTGAGTTTTGAACGGGTCCGATGACACTGGTTTTGCAGTACTGGATTTCTCTGTGTCCCCAACCAAAGCAGGATCAGACTCAGAACCAGGACTCCCAGGCTCCACCTCCTAGCAGAACCCTGCGGTTTACCTTCCAGGGTTCTTCAGGTGGATCACAATCTGGACTCTGGTTCAAGTCTGACCCGGTTGTTGTTTTTGTACCTCAGATCATTTGTGACTCGTGTGTAAAAGCAGATCACAGACCTGGCGTCAGTCTCATGTCTGTTGGCGTCCCGGTTCGGTCACAGTGCAGGAGTTCAGAAGTCCGTCTCAGTCCAACAGGATGTCTATGACAGCTGCATGCAGAGTCCAGCAGGAGGCGCAGCAGCTACTATGAGGTGTTGAGGAGTGGTCTGGGGTAGACCCCTTGGTAGTAGGAAGCCTCCAGCGGCTCCATGGTCCTCCCCCCGAGGCCGGACCCCACCCCGGTGTTGTAGGAGGAATACTGCAGGGCCTCGTAGGCCTTCAGGTCCAGTTTGTGCTGCTGCTCCGAGGACGACATCAGGTTGTTGATGGAGAACGGGTGGTTGAAGGAGTAGTGCGGGTCTCCTTTGATATGGAGCTGCGACTCGTGAGCCATGGAGTGGGGGGGCAGTGACAGCGAGGAAAGGAGCTGGGCACTGGACACCTTCAGGTCGGACGGCCCGCCCACGCCTCCCCGCAGGTCCAGCCCGGGGGGCGAAGCAGCCTGGCTGGAGGAGGGCAGCGAGGAGTCTAGGAGTCCCGGAGTTTTGAGAGCATCCCCTGCGGGAGACGCAGCCCCGCCTCCGCTGCCGCCCACCTGCTCTTTCCTGCTGTCTGACTTGGCCGACATCTTCTTCTCGCACTTGAACCTCTTCTGGCGACGCAGGTAGCAGCCGTTCTCAAACATGTTCCCGGAGTCCGGGTGCAGGGTCCAGTACGAGCCCTTCCCTGGTTTGTCCGGCGAGCGCGACACCTTCACGAAGCAGTCGTTGAAGGACAGCGAGTGGCGGATGGAGTTCTGCCAACGCTGCTGGTTCTGTCGGTAGTATGGGAACAGGTCCATGATCCACTGGTAGATTTCGCTTAGCGTCAGCATCTTACTGGGCGCCTGCTGGATCGCCATGGTGATGAGGGAGATGTAGGAGTATGGCGGCTTGGCGTGTGGGTAACTCCGTCTGAACGCTTTGTTGTCCCGGGCTCGGTTTAGTCCGCCTCCGCCATACGCCATGCCGGGACTCATGCTGGGGCTCATGGGGCCGTACGGGTTTAGGCCCATCGAGGCCTGCTGGGCCGACACCGAACCCATCCCGGATGGGCTCAAGGCCCCGCCCATCGATGCCACTCCCCCGCCCAGCCCCGTCATGGCCGCCGGAGCAGAGCTCGCCATTGCTCCTACGGGGGCAGGGCTGAGACCAGTGCCGCTATAGGACATGTTGAAGGAACCTGACGTGGTCCCAGTGCTCGACATGTAGCCGGACATGGAGCCCATCCCCAGACCAGAACCCATCCCAGCGCTGGCCATTGGGGAGTACACCTGCAGAGAGAGACCAGAACCAGTCAGAACCAGGACCAAGACTAAGACCAATCGGACTAATACAGAAAAGTTTGAAACCAGAACCAGGTCTAAGACCCAGTTTGCTCTGTTGGACTGTCCTTCTGCAGTGCCCCCTGCTGGTTGTTTGCCTGTAAAAATGTGAAACTTGATTAAGTCTCCTCAGATTTTATTCCAGAATCATGTGGGCAGTCAGGTCTGCAGAGGAGGGTTAAGCCTGGTCCCGAGATCTCAGGACCGGAGGAGGAGGAAGACCGGGTCGCCGACCAAAGGAAAAGTCAGCGGCGCGATGCCCGGCTCCTCCAATCCTGAAGTGTATGTGTATGAGCGCTCAGCAAGAAATAAAGAGCAGTCCATTAATGATACGCGAGAACCTGGTTTAAAAAACATTTAAAGAACGTTTTCTGTGTATTTGATGAACAGTTTGAAGTGAAAGCGTTCTGTTATTGATAACAATGATGATACTTTATACTTGTATGTAGGGTCCGAGTTTCTCCTCCACATTCACACTTTAAAAGTTTTAATTAGCTGAAGAGAAGAAATTTAATTTAATTTAATTTAATTTAATTTAATTTTTTTATTTTGCAGTTTATTTTGAGATTTTTAAACTTTATCGTTTCTGACTGAGGCTCGGTCAGCAGCGGCCTCCTGCTCTTTGTTCCAACTTCAGTTTGATTTTCATTTTCAGATTTTTTTATTAAACGGGATTAAAAATAAATAAATAAATAAAACCACAGCTTCGTTTTTCCCATTAAATAAAATGATTGATTATCAGTTTATTATCGGAAGATTTTCATCCTCATTCAGAATCTAATTTAAAATATTCATTAATCTTTTTTTGTTCTGGTTTATTTTGATTGTTTATTTTAATTGTTTTTCTTGACGGAGTAACGATTAAATAAAGTTAAAATAAATCAGTATTTATTTAAACTTTCACGTCGTGACGGTGAAATAAACGCAGTTTGTTTAGATTTCACTGAAACATTAAAAACGTTGCTGCTGTTTGATTATTATTGTTAATATTTCTTTAATATAATTGTGACTTTCTGCGGTGAAACAGAACTGAGATAATTAAAAATGAAACGGATGAAATGAATCAATGATTAAATAAAAGTTTTCACATCAGAGAGATTAACAAATAGTTTCTGTTACAATCTTTGGAAAATTAATCGGGTTTATCCGGTAATAGCGGCTCTTCTTCTTCGTATTATTATTATTATTTCCGATAATCAGTGATCAATACCCGCAGCGAAGGAGCGGGTTCGCGTCTGCGCCAGAGACAGTTTGAAAAAGACCCGATTTTAGAGTCTCAGCTTCTTTGTCCTGATTTTCTCTGAAACTCTGAAACTTTTTTTTATCTTTGTTATTTTAATTTGAATAAAATCGCCGCAGATTTTTTCTGTTATATTAAGTATATTTATTTAATATTAAATATTATTAATATAAGACATATTATCCGGAACCAAACGCTCTGATTTTGCTGCTCGTGTTTGAAGAAAGATTTAAAGCTGATTAAACAGATTTTTAAATCTCTCGCTTTCTCTCTGATAAAGTTCATTTTTACTTGCTTTGGATTTTCTGATAAATAAAAAACACAGTTTTAAAACCAAACCGAACCCGAACTTTAACCGGAGAACTTTCGCGCAGTTTTCCCGTTAAACGCTTTAATCCGGCCGGGCTCTTATCCCGGCTCTTGGCCCGGGTCTAACGCCGTGGGCGCGGCGGTGACCGACCTCCTCGCTGTAGTATCCGCTCCAGTCCGGAGCTTCGTGGCCTTCCATCTTCACCGTGCCCAGCATGTCGGGAGCCCGCGGCCGGATCGCGGATCCTGCAGGTCCCGCTCCGGGTCTCCTGGCCTCCCGGTCCTGTCCCCGTCTGAGTGTCTGCGCGCTGCTCCAGGTGGAAGCGTGCCGTGCCGAGCCGAGAGTTAGTGAGGAGGAGGAGGAGGTGATGGTGACCTGCGGACTGATGTGAGCCTCCTCCTCCTCCCCGTGCAGGTCCGGCCCTCCGCTGCTCCCCCCCTCCTCCTCCAGTCATTCCTCCACTCAGCCTCCACCTGCGGCTTCACCGAACCGGAACCGGGCCCGTTTCTTTATAAACTTTTGGAAATGTTTGATTTTTGTTTTTGTTTAAACTCCCCATAAAATAAAAACTAAATCTTATATTTTTTTAACATTTTAAAAATATTTTAATAGACAATAAAAGTGCACGTGCCGCCGCCGCGCGCACAAAGGTCCGTCTAAAAAGGATTTTTCTCCATTTCTGCTGAAGACTGATATTAAATCACGTGTGCAGGATTATTTCAAAACGTCATGAAATAATCCTGCAGATTAAGGTGAAAGATTCATTATTTCTCATTATCCTCAAAACACAGTAAGAGTTTTATTTAATGCGTCTCAACCTTTCACACTTCTGTACAAATGTCCCTTTAAAAACAGTTTTTAGTCTTACATTGAACACCTCGTTAAAGAGTTCACATTGTTTTAGAGTTTAAATTAAAGAGGCATCGTCCTTCACAATAAGAGTTTCAATTATAGTCAAACCCTAAAAAATAAGCACGAGCTTTTAATGTGAAAAACCATAGAGCTGATTGGGGTGCTTGAAGGCAGGCCTGCTGTTTAAAGTTTAATAAGCAAGATCATCTTTAACGTGTTTGAAATGCAGGAAACACATCAGCGTTAAACAGCTGGTTCGTGGCTTCATGAAGCTCCAGATGTTTCAGCGCTGATGGTCTGACTGCACTCAGGTCAGTGAGTGAGACCTGCACACGCATAGAGGCAGACCCACAACAAGGCCCTAAAAAGGACTCCTCCATACAAAGGAGACCCGACAGCCACAAAGAAACATATTCAGGGTGATTATTATTATTATTATTATTATTATTATTATACTGGCTGGTCCCAGATCAGCCTCTGCTCCAGCTGACGGCCCGGTGTGGAGCTTTAATGAGCGAGCGCAGCGGCGGATTATCGGACTAGATTAAGAGGACGAGCTGCTGGATTTAAGGACACTTACACCAAACACTGAGCGGAGACACAGAGGGGGAGGCCGGGAGGACACCTCCTCACTGAGGTGCAGCTGAGGGGAGGATGGAAGTCCAGGTGAGACCCTCAGACCTGTGCTGCACCTGTTTGTACGGAAGATGCTTTCAGAGCCGCTAAGGACAGATGAAACGTTCCAAAGGTGAAAGCACGCCTTTAACTTCTGATGGAAACTGTACCCAGATGTGACCCCACTGCAGGGGTCAGGGGTCACAGTCTGCAGGTAAACCTGACTTCAGGTGTGATAATCAGGACAGGTGAGAGCGGGTCTCCTTTTACCTGCATTTAGAGACCAGGTCATCTTCGTGTGTGCGTCCCTTCGTGCGTGCGTCCCTCAGGGTCAGAACAAGTTCATACAGTAGCAGACGGGTCATGTGACTCATGCAGTACCTGCTCCTCCTCCTACCTGCCGGCGTGGCTGTGTGAACTGTGAACACACCTGTGTGACATGACGTATGAATATTTCATGCAGAGAATTTTCAGCGTCTGATGTCACGCTGCACCTTTCGCTCCTGTTTCCAGTTTTTTATTCACTGCCTTGTGTTTCACATGGCGCCGATGACAGCGTGGAGGTCGACGCCGAGGAGGCGGCTTCGTTGTGACTCACAAGGCTGTAAATCTCACTAAAAGCTCTTCACTGACTCACCTGTCACCTGCACGCCTACGCACAGACACAGCGGCTCCAGGAGCGGCGGAGCCAAAGACCCGGACCTCACCGCCTGGTGGGACCACCGAGGAGGACGAGGGTCTCAGCTTCATCTTCATATGAGGGTAACACCAAACATCCACCAATCAGAAGGCTGCTGTGAACCACACACACACACACACACTAACAGTAACACACACACACTAACAGTAACACACACACACTAACAGTAACACACACACACTAACAGTAACACACACAGACAGACACACACACACACAGAGTAACACGTACACACACTTACTGTTAGTGTGTCTTTGTGTGTTTCTCTGTGTGTGTGTGTGTGTGTGTTACTGTGTGTGTGTGTGTCACAGGCTGTTATTAAAGCCTGTTGTTGCCGTGGTTTCCTGTGAGCTCCTCCTCTCTGTGTGGGGGAAACGTCTCTCGGCTGTGAGTCATGGCCGAGGATGTCAGGTGAGTTCATCTGCAGGTCAAACAGGCAGTGTTGTGCTCACATGAACACCATGTGACCTCTGACCTCCACGCTCACAGGTGTTCTTTCTCCTGTCAGCAGGTGTAGTGTTGTGGAATAATCTTCCTGGCGCTGCTCTGATTGAGCAGAATCAAAACAGCCAATCAGAAGCTGGAGTCTGGCACGCTGCAGGTACCATCAGGTTTCTGTTCACGTGACCTTTGACCTATGATAGCAGCTGGTCTGTGCGGCGCCCTCTGCAGACCACAAGGTCAGGCCAGAGCAGAAGAATCACACGCAGGAGAATAAAGGCACAAAGGAACTTCACACGTGTGAGCGTGCAGATGTGCACAGGCGGTCATCCTGGACACACAGGGAGTCACAGGAAGTGACATAAGCATGGAACTGACTCCAGGTGCGTTGGTGGGGAAAAGGACATTACCATGACAATGACTCTGTGCTGGTAATAACTGACTGCATTGTGTATTTATTCATTTATGCATGAAAAAAAGTCATGTACAGATGACGGCAGCGCTGCTGTCTTCTCTTCCTGTTGAGCAGCTGCTTCCTGTTCCTGCTGTTCAGTTTGAACTTTCAGGTGGATTTGGGTTGGGAGTCCTGACCCAGCACACCTGGTGGAGTTTCCACCTGTAACCCAGCTATGAAAACATCCGTGCAACGAGTTCAACCTCATCAGGCTGCATTACCCACAATCCACCAGAGAGTCCTGCAGACGGTCCGACCCAGCGCACGTGGACGACTTCACCGCCATCAGGCTCAGGTGATTCTCTGCAGGTGACGCCGGTGTTAGCAGAAATAAATGCAGGGACGTCTGGTCTGGTGTTCAGGTCTGTGTCAGGGCTGAGCGAGATTTTGTTGGTCACGCTGATGTTGCAGCTCAGTGACTTTATCCATGCTGTGACTGTTTGAGGTCAAGGTGGCCCAAACCGGGTCCCAAGCCCCCCGTCAGCCTTCGTGTGCTAACACCTGTTTGAAGGCTGAGGGAGTCCTCTGGTGGCCGTGTGAAGCAGTGCATGTAAAGCCTGCGGGGAAGCAGCCATGACCACCTTCCTGTGCTGTTAACGCTGATGAAGCGTGTACCTGAGCATGCATCAGCCCCCCAGGTGTGACTGTGCAACCCATCCACATCGATCATTTTAATGTGATTATTAGATTTTTAGACATACACACAGAAAATCGAATGATTAATGCGCAGTCACTTTCCACCCAATCACATCTGTCTGCACAGTCACATGACCTCACCATTTCTTCATGTCTGTTTCCATTGCAGTATTTTATTTTAGAGCACTTTAACAACACTGTTGTTGTCCACTAGATGGCATCAGTCCAGTGTGTGTGTGTGTGTGTGTGTGTGTGTGTGTGTGTGTGTGTGTGTGCGTGTGAGTGTGAGTGTGTGTGTGTGTGTGCGTGTGCGTGTGTGTGTGTGCGCGCAGGTTCTCAGGCTGGCGCGTCGATGACACACTAAAGAGGCGAATCTGCTTCAGACTCAGTCTGGTGATCCGACGCTGGACCCTCGAACAGGTGCAGGTCTGTGGGAAACAGTCGGACAGCTGATCCAGGTGTGTGACGTGATGCCTCAGTGGGTTCAGTCAGCATGAGGAGTGGGTGGACGTCTCCTTCCCAGACCGCCAGGACTCATTTCCTCTGTATTTAAACGTGCAGCTGCTTTGAGTAAACTGGACTCAGGTGTGTCTTCACCTTCACATCCAGCAGGTCATTCTGGTTTCTGAGCGCTGACCTGCTGGAGTTACAGTTGCAGCTTTCCTGTGAGAAGCATCTCCAAACATCTGGCCTCCTTTTCTCCTCGGGCTGCTCCTCATGAACCTGGCTGTGAGGAGGAGATGGAGGTCACATTAATGATATAGAATAAGCTCATTACAGCACTACGAGCTCTCTGAAGAGGATTCACAGTCTGCACCTGACTGCATAATCTGAATTTACTTATTTGTCTAAGACCAAATGGAGCTCAGCATCGCTAAGCATCAGCATCATAACACCGTGTGCACGTGTCGCAAGAGCGCGTCTGTACAAGCTGAAGATTCGTGTTTGTGAGATTTTCAAAATAAAAGTCATTCAGGTTGGTAGATAAATGCATGTTTTAAATTTTAAAGCTGGACCTTTCTTCTCCATCCTCCACTGAATGTTCACCTGTTCCTACATTGAAGACAGAGAATGACTCTAAACACGATCTGCCTTTAATGGCTTTGAACCAGAGTCCATTTAAAAAAATGAACATTTTATTTGAGTTGACTTCTCCTCCCACCGCTCACGCTGCTGTGCATTGATCTCGGTACGTTCTGCTTCCATGGTCTTCGTTTCTTTTGAGTAAAAGAGTTGCGATGACGTTCACAGCTCTTGTGTTCCTTATCTGTGGTCTGATCTGAAACCTGAAGTTGGGCTGCAGAATTTGTCTGGAGGAAACCAGCTCGCCGTATCAAGACACAACACACATCCTGTCCTGGAGGAGGAGGGGGAGGCGCTGTGTGGTCGAGGGTGAGGCTGGCAGTGTGACTGAAGGAGAACCAGAGATAGAGGAGGACAGAAAGCAGGAGTAACAAACAAGAAGAGGAGAAACTGGAAAGAACGAGAAAAAGGAGGAAAGAACAGAGCAAAGAGGAGCAGGAGGGAGGAGGAAGGAGGAGAAACTGACTGGACTGGTGAGGAGGACAAGTTAGAAAGTGTCAAAGAAACTGAGACGTGATTATTGATTATTGGTTTGAATAGAATAAAAACAGGGAAAAAATCCGATGCTGAAGCTGAGAACTTTTATTTGTTTAAAAATCTGCTCGGGACATTTAACAAAGACGACAAAAGTTCCTCAGGATCAGCTGTAAAAAGAGTTTTTCTGCAGGTCTGTCAGCGTCTCTCAGGACAAACTGCTTTAAAGGTACTTTTTGTAGTTACCCCTTCGGTCAAATGTAGCTCAGATATTCACCAGGGGGGGGCAGTGTTTGATTGGAGCTGCTAAGAAACAGAAAAACTGTGAAGCGCTGATTTATTGTGTGTCAACAAAAAGCTAACACAGCTTAGCAGTTAGCTGCCTTCATAACCTGATACTGCATGGCTAACATTAGCATTACGGGTTGTCCAGCTGCTTCAGTCGTCGTCTGCTGTAAGAATCTCTGCACACCAGGAGCAAAGCTGCAAACGAGCCACTGTTCATGATCAGTTCACACGGGAGGTTCAGCCTGAGTGAAAGCTGGGATCAGACGGAGTTTAGGTCGTATTTAGGTTTAGACAGAGTCTAGATTGGGTTTAGTTCAGCTTAGGTTAGCTTCAGAGTAGGTCAAATCCTGTCTATGACTATGTTAATCTCAAATAACAAACTGATTTTCTGATCTCTGGACATAGTGACACCATCACCAGAGGGGTGGAGCTAGAGGATATGGCGTTTCAGCTCTGCAGCTGTTGGACTTTGCATCTTTGCATCTTTGTCTTCCTGCTAAGAAATATTTCCTCTGCCCCGTCTTCACAATACACCCTGAACCACAACAAACTCAGCTTCAACAATGCCGCTAAGAAGTGTCCCGGCAGCAGTGTCCTCACCACCATCGCCACCCAACAGGAAGTGGATGAAATCCTCAAGCTCATCTTCAAATCAGCGCCGTTTCAAAACGAGTTCACCTTCTGGGTCGGGCTGAGAATCACCAGCTCAGAGTGTATAGACAGGTCCAAGCCACTGAGGGGATTCAAGTGGTTAGAGAACAACAGCGAGGAGTCAGAGGTGAGCCAATGGGCGGAGGACCCAGAACACACCTGTACCACAGACCGGTGTGCGGCGCTGAAGGGACAGTTTGATGGGTCGAATGTGACCTGGGGTCTGATTCCTTTAAACTGCCATAAGGACAAAAACGCTTTTATCTGCAAAGTGAAGGATGGGGACACCACCATCAGGCTAGGATCAGAGCCACCTCCACCTGAGGACACACCTATAAAACCATCAAAACCACAGCGTGAACCTGGATTGATTAACGACTCTCATTCCGCAGAGCTGCGTTCATGCCAGCGCCCCTCTATCCCCGAGGCTCGCTCACTCAAAATGCTCTCGGGTAACATGAAGATCCAGGTGCAGTGCTGGTCCTCCATTCGTTTTGACCTGGTCTGCTCAGGAGAACCCACCGTGTGGCGATTGGAGAACGGAGCCCTGGCCAACATCACTGCCATCAAAATAGAGTGTGCCAATGCCACGCAGAAAGAGGAGGACTCTGTGTTGTGGTCGACCATCCTGCTCCCTGTGCTGATAGCCACGGGGGTGCTGGTCTTTCTGCTGGTGGTCATCGCGGTGACAGTGAAATGCTGCCTGAACAGGCGGTCAAAGAAACGGGCCATAAAGAAGGCGGAGAAGATGGAGATGAAAAGCAAAAACAGGAAAGATTCCTTCTCATTGGCCTAAACAGCCTAATTGACCAATGAGAAGCCAGGGATACGAGGGAACAGAGCTGTGATTGGCTGTGTTTAGTTACAAAATTGATTGTTTTTCAATTATTGGACATTTTGAAGGCTTTTACCTGTGGACTCAAAATAACCCCTGACCTCTATCACAAACTGCTCACAGGTAGATGTTCTTGAATTCATTATTGGTTAATTTAGAAAAGATCAATAAATTAAGAACTGAGTTAACATCTGATCAGTTTCATCTAAATGACCCAATAAAATTCACGCGTTCTGCCTAGTAGCAGAACAAATAGTTTAAATACTTTTAAATTCATTTTACTGCTCATTTAAATTCACCTGTTTAAATTCTTCTTTATTTAAGAATATACTTAATCTTCATTCACTTCACTGTAAATGTTTAAAGAAAAAGGTCGTTTCACTGCTGAATGACATGGAAGTTAACTTTACTTTGAAAAACTGATGGTTTGGCTCAATCTGCTGATTTCCTGTTTTTGAGTAATCTTTGAATTAAACTTTATTAAACTTTGTTACCTGATGATGCCGGACTTTTACATGTTCATCAATAAGTTTTTTTAAAATGTTTACAAAAACAAAAATTCTTCCACTTCCCAAAATGTCCCAAAGGTATGTGGACACCAGCCTCTATGATCCTACAGTATCACAGCTGTCCACATATTTTAGTGTCTGTGAAGTTCTCGGTCATCCAGGTCATCATAATCTAAGGAGCTCTGAAAAACAGCGTCTTTCTTTTAGATTTCTTTAAGTTTCTTGAAGACGTTTCATCTGAGAAGCTTCTTCAGCTCTGAGAGCAACTGGTGGAGAGTCCACGGCCCTCTCGGGGACACTCCCATAGGGCTTAAATCTGGGACTGTCCACCAGTTGCTCTCAGAGCTGAAGAAGTTTCTCAGGTGAAACGTCTTCAAGAAACTTGTGTCTCTTTTTAATCAGGATGTGGCCCAAATTATTGGAACGTCTGTTGGGATAACTCCAGATCTCTGGAGAGAGGTTAACAGCGAAGTACAGAAGGTCTCAAGTGAATCATAATGACGATGTTTAGCTGTTTCTGGTACAGGAAAGCATCCCTGTGCATCATTATAGGCATAAGTTTGTGGACACCCGAAGGCCAACCTATTGCTGCTGCAATGATGGAAACAGTGAGCTGTCCACATACTTTTGGCCACATGTACCGGGGTTTCTGCAGGACAGCAAGCAGCCACTCTGTGTTTACAAACTGCTTTTCCTGTTTCCTGAAGAACAGCAAAGTTCAGACAGGAAACCGCCCCCACCCCTGACTCAGGGGGAGGTCATGTGACTGATGATCTGATTAATCACGCCTGTGAACAGGAGCTCTGATTTCAGCCCTGGACCCAGTTTGTTTCTGTTTAAAAGACACAAACGGATCATTTAGTCGGTGCAACCAATCAACACATCTGTCGTCCCCTTCAGTAACCAAGTGCATCATGGGAAGTCTGTGTCGATGTTTCTTTACTCGGCTTCTCATCACAAGCCCAGAAACGGCTCGTCAGCAGAGACAAACAGTTCCCCTCCATTTCAGATATTTAGATCAGCGCGCACACACACGCACGCACACACACACGCGCACACACACACACACACACACACACACACACACACACTGGGGGTTGATTGTTGTTATGGTGACTCAGATGCTTCCTGTTTCCTGGAGGAAGTGTATGAAGAATGTCAGGAAGCCAGAGGATGTGGAGGCCGGGGCCATGAGTAATGGACTACTGTTGTCATAGTAACAGTATGTGAGAGCGCGAGTTGAACTCCGGTCCAGTGTTTAGAAACTTTTATTTTGGAGGGCTTTGTTTTACCACCTGCTCCTGGTTGGCTGCTGTGAAACTGAGGCACACCTGCGTGCGGCACACCTGCGTGCGGCACACCTGCGTGCGGCACACCTGCGTGCGGCACACCTGCGTGCGGCACACCTGCGTGCGGCACACCTGCGTGCGGCACAGCGGCATCAGGCCTGAAGTTTGAACCTGAGCACCTCACACAGTCCTGTTGTAATCTTGGTTGGTAGTTTGATTCCAAGACTCGGTCCTGCTGCTGCTTCGGGTAACCCCGGCCCTTCATCAGAGATCACAGGTGCTTTTCTCATGCTACAACCTTTCATTGCACTGTTTTGCAGATGACTTGCAGATCTGTCTGCCTTTAAAAGCAGGGACAGACCAACTTCAGCTATTATTACGCTGCCTGCATGTCTTTAAATGTTTTAAAATTAAATGAAAACAAAACAGAAGTTGTCATTTTGGGTAACTTCGTTAATAATCACAGTGACAGTGCTCTGGGCCCATTCTCCTGCTACCGTCAGACAAATGTTAGAAACCTTGGTGTGCACCTTGATGCTTCCTTCAAACTGTGTGGGCAGGTGAGCGCAGCAGTCCAATCCAGCGTTATTCATCGAAGGCAGCTGGCCAAGGTTAAGCCACACCTTCCAGCCAATGTCTTTGAACATGTTATTCGTCTCTGCATTACGTGCAGACTGGACTACCGCAACTCTTTGGTTTGGACCAGGCCTCCCTCTGTCGTCGACAGCTGGTCCAAGCTGCTAACTGCAGCATGTAACTGCAGTTTTAGCAGTTACATAGTAAATTGTTATTTACTAGCTAATCTTAAATGACTGTTCAGCACAGAAATGAAGCCCAACAATCATGTTTACAGTCCTGTGGTCTCAGCCTCAGATACTCAGCTAATCACAGTGATGTCATGAAACATGAACGAACAACAAAACATTTTGTTCTGCTTCATTTCTGTCACACAAAGCTGTATGACACGTTTCCAGCTGTTAGTATCGTGGTTGCTAGGCAACCTGGGCAGTGCGACGAAGGCCAGACCCGTTTCACAAGCCTCTCACTTCCGCACTTCGTAGTACGCGCCGTACGTAGTCCGCGAAGTGCGCGTGCTAGGAAGCGCTGCGGTCGCTGGATTGGGACGCAGCCTGCCCATCTCATCCTCTGACGTGTCAAAGCTCAGATGCCCCGCAGTCACGGAGCTCAGCCCAGCAGGATGTGGAGGGACGGGAGAGCCGTGTGATTGATGACGTCTGCAAGCACAGTTTCTGTTGCAGGACACGCCCGTTCTCTTTAACGGCGCAGACACGTTTGGGATCCCTTTCCGGCGTATTGCTCGCGCTTCGTGAGCTCGCACGCTTGGTGGGACGTCACCCTTTAACTGAGTTTTTATTGAAAGGAAGTGAAATTCTCCATCAGTAATAATAAAAGGTGTTTCTTTACCAAAGAATGTTCTCAGGTGAACCCGGGCGTGTGGCGGGAAGGAGAACCAATCAGCACTCAGGAAAAGAGACGTTTCTGACTGCTTCCTAAAGATGGACGAGAGACGTTCATCTGACGGCTGGCACCGCCGGCTGAGCCGTCATTAGGGCGGAGCTTAAACCACAGAGGGATTAACGGCCTTCTGCGTTGGGCTTCAGCATTTAAATGGACAGAAGAAGAAGACTTAACTTCCTGCCACGCACCTCAAAAATCAAACTTTACTGACTTTTCCATTACTGTCAGATCAGCTGGGCCTGTTAACATGAAAGGATCATTCTGTTTATTATTGATCATCTGATCAGGTCCTTCATTAGTAGTTTATATTGATTACAGCTGAGGAAACGGCTAATCAGACAGAAAACATCTGGAAACTTCCAGCTGTTAACTCTTCACACACGTTGTTTTAAACGTCTTTAAAAGCTTTAATAGCTGTTAATAATTAATAATCAATCAACAGGCTGCTGACATTTTACAAAGCATGTTTCTACAAGGTTAACTAAACATTTCCACTGTTTTCTCTGTCCATGACTGAGTGAACAATAAAGTTTGATGCAGTCAAACATGGCACCGGTCCTCTTCTTCAGTGTCGTGAAACCTGTCTCCATGGTGACCGTTGCTGTGGAGGTTCGGATTTCTGGGGGGCGCTGTGAGGAGTCCCGGCTGCTGTAGTCTGGTTTCTAGCAGCAGCAGAAGCTGTGGGAAGTGCAGGGGTAAGAGGGGCGGAGCTTCAGCCGAGCCCACCTCCAGGTGAACCTCACAGATCCAGACTCTGCATCAGGGTCCTCAGGCAAACTTCTTCTTTGTGGCCGTGAAACGCTCCATGTACTGAGGAGGAAACACAGAGCGTCATCAGGGACCGCAGGAGGACTTGCAGCCTCGATCTGGTCTCAGACCGCAGCACTGACCTTATCGTAGCCCTCCAGGTCCCGGAGGTTCTTCACCTCAAACAGGTTTCCCTCCACCGAGAACAGGGACACCTGGGACTCGTTCAGGATGGACTGAGGGATGGAGGAGAGCTCCAGGCAGTTCTCCTCCAGGCGCAGGACCTTCAGACGGGGACAGCGGGAGACCTCCGCCGACACCACCGAGATCTGGACCGAGGACAGAGGACCGGGTTAGTACAGAGGAACAACACCAGACCCGGGCTGGGATTATCAGAACCTCCTTGGAAGTCTGTGGGATAGAAAGCTGTGGGAGACGTCATGGAGTGACCGATCAGTAATTATTGATAATTGATTGATTAAGCACTTTTGGAGAACTGCTGTTGTGGTGCTTTATAAGTAAACCTGATCTTTAATACTGGCTGAGTTAACAGCACAGGGTCAGCCCTTCCAGACTTTCCTCCTGGTTCTTTGGTGGACTTACAGACCTGGTTCTGGTTGAGGTTGATCTCGATGGCCTGCAGCTCGGACACCTCTGCAGGGACGTTCTGGATCTTGTTTCGGGACAGATCCAGCAAGTCCAGCTGCCTCAACGTTCCGAGTCCGGAGGGGAACTCTGAAATCTGGTTCCCGGCCAGGCTGAGGGTCCGCAGGGCTTTGAGCTGGCCCACAGTGGGGGGCAGCTGCTGGATCCGGTTTCCATTCAGACTCAGGGTCTCCAGCTTCTTCAGCTTCCCGATCTCAGAGGGAATCCCAGCTGAAAACAGAACCACAACAGGGTCTCACAGGTCTGAGCATCGGGTGGATCCGGTTTGTTCTGCAGCTAAACCAGATCTAAAGACACAATCTGGGGACTTTTAAATCATTCCAACCCTAAATTAAACTAAAAAAGCATCCAAAGAGAACAAATCAAATGCTGATTTGCTTTTTGCTTTAAAACACGGGTGTAAAGGTATAACTGCTGCGGGTCGAACACTCACCGAGCCGGTTAGAGTTCAACGTCAGACTCTTGAGCTGGGGGAAGTTCCCGATAGTGGCAGGAAGGACCTCGATCTTGTTCCCGGACAGATCCACCGTCCTCAGGTTGGCCGTGAGCCTCTGCAGCTCCTCTGGAAACTGAAAGCACACCGAGACCAGGACAGGCGACTCAGGACAAGCGGGACAGGCGGCTCGGGACGCTCTGTTTTGGATAGGTTAAGCTATGATCAGGCCCTGGGGTGTCACACGCTAACGGTGGCGAGTGTACGCCTACATGCTGCAGCTTTGAGCTCTCCAGTTATGTGTGGGTTTTTTGTCATTGTGTGTTTTTTGCTTTGTGATTTAGACAAAAACAAATGAGGAGGTGCCAGAAAGCAGCTCAGAAACCCAGCTCCCGCCCCTTCAGCAGATCGCAGATAAACACCACCTGGGCAGGTGTAGAAAAGGCGATCGCCTGCTGATTTATTCATTTTTATACATGTGTGAACATGTGTGTGTTTGTTCTGCATCCCGGTGATACCACTGCAGTTTCCTGCAATGACAGTAAAGGCTCTGAACTGAAAGGAGAACTGTCCAATCACAGGCTGCCCGGACTGAAACGTCCGACGCATCAAACGAGTGTTTAAATCTTTCTGTGCACGTGTGAGTCACTCACCTCCTGCAGACCTTTCCCCGTCAGCTGAAACACTCCCGTCTTCTGGGAGGTTTCCAGGTGAGACTTCAGTGCGCTGTTCCCCATCTGCACCCGCAGCCAGGTACCAGCCCGAAGTCCTTCCAGACAGGCTGATGGATCAGCTGACAGCCGTATCAGCGCTCCTCGTCAGCAGGTATCGATGAGGTCAGACAGTGAATCCCTGCAGGTGAACAGTCTCTCAGGTGTCCTCGCTCACAGACCTGTGAACATGTTTGTGTTTATTAGTGAGATCTGAACAGAGGCGGCGTGCAGATGTTTCACTCTGACTGGAGAACAAAGTGAATATTCAGAGAAAAGCTCTGCATGTGCCGATGAGCTCACAGACGTGCTTTGTCTCCACGTCCCGCAGCATCGTGCCAACGTAAGGCTCCGAGTTTGGCTTGAAAACCCTGATTCTTTTCTCTAAGCGACCCGTCGTGACCTGAGCTGAGGGAAACAGTATCAATATCCACCTGTGCTGGGCGGCGTAGGATTTAAACCTTTTCCCATGTTGATGCACAGGTGAGCAGATCAAACACTCCCTGTGGATTAAAGGTGTTTAAAGGCCTGCAATAACTCATTCACGTTAATAATCCTCAGCTAACTAACATACAAACCATTAGCATCGAACTGCATTTCATCAAGCACCACACTGACTGACAGGCAGGCTTCCCTAAATTTACAACATTAATCTTCTAAATTTGCCACTTTATCCCAATTTGACATCAGTGGTCCTGACCCAGCTTTGTCAATACTGAGTGTGAGGGAAGAACCCGGACTTATCATTGGCTTTCTACAGCACACCCCAGTAATGTGTGAAATGCATTAGTGCCTGAGCTCAGTAAACGCACCTGTGGGAAACCCTCCTCTGTAGTGTTAAACACACCTGCAGTTCACCACGGTCACCACAGGGGCCGCCAAATCCCCCAAACTGAGGCGTTCCAGATCAATGCTGTGGCAGCAGAGAGGGGCTTCAGCTTTAAGGTGGACTTTAAGAGGTATTTAAGGTGGTCAATTTCTTGCAGCGGGGCAGCCTGATGCACACACACACTCACACACCTGTCTCTCTGCAGCAGGCTAACGCTCACCCTTCAGCTGTCACAGGAGGTAAAGGTGAGTCACGTGTTCACCTGAGACCCGAGAGGTGACACACTCACCGTAAGCAGCCTAATCGGCCCCAGTCTCTCCTCACTGTAAACACACTGTAAACATTGATGCCACCGCCACCCTGCTAACAGTTGAGATAACCGGAAACGGCTCTGTTTACATACCGACACAATGTCGCCCTTTGACCCCAGTGTGCAAGTGTCGCGTGTCCAGGTGCTGTGCTTAAATTTATCCGATAAAAGGACAAAAAATAAAGATCAGTAGAAAAGTGAAGCTCGGCAGCCGCCCTGACTCTGCGCTCCTGCTTCTTCTTCTCTAGTGAAAATCCCGCTCAGGGCTGCAACGCTGCCACCTGGTGACAGACGTCACTGAAACCCTGAACGACTTTCTTCTTGTCATTTGACCTCAGCAGGGTGTTACGTCAGATTTTGGTCCAGGATTAGGCAGAAAGAGACGTTAGTTGTTTGTACACAAACAGAAACGCGGTTTTTTTCTGTAACTGTGTGTTGTAGTTCTCTCTGGATCCTGAGGGGTCGCTGTTGCGGTCAGCAGCCGCCAAACGTTTTCGCTGAAGAAGAGAAACAGCAAAAACAAACCGTCGGGCGGGCAGCGGCGAGGTTCGGTTTGGTCGGTTTAGAGCGGAGGTTCTTCGGGTTTAACGGTAAGAAAAAGCTGGAAACCGACACTAGACTGTTCGTGTTTAACCGACCGCCGGAGGCAGCTGAACGGTGCCGGTGTGTCCGTTAAAAAAGCCTTTAAAGCTGCTTCAAAGTCCGTTTAAAAATGTGGAGATTTAGTTTGATGGCGCTTGCCTTCACACGCAGAGCTGTGAGCTGGAACCCAACAGGGGTCTGGTTCGGATAGATCCGGTTTCAGGTTTGAACACCTGGTCCAGGTGAATATCAGAGGCTGGTCTGGTTCAGGTGACGTTCCTGTCTTTCAGATGCATCAGTGGGATTTGTCTCCGTTCTCCGTGACTCCAGCTGCCAGCCTGCTTTCTAAGTGTGTCTCCGTGGGAGCGCTGTCTCAGGTAAGGACACGAACAAGTGTTCAGGAGGCTGAGGCGGTCTGTCAGAGCAGCTTTACACGGTTCACAGGTGTCTGAGGACAGGTTCAGATCTGAGTGAGAGTTGACCTGTGTGATCCGGTTCTGATCCAGACTAAAGCTTGTGAGTAAAATCTGAATCTGTCTCACCTGTCCTCAGGAGGAAATAGACTCCGCCTCCAATGCTACAGGCCCCGTCTTTTCCTCTCATCTGCAGGAGGCTGAAGACCAAATCAGAATGCAGAAGCAGTTGGATGAGGTATGTGCGTGCAGCTGTCTCGGGGATGGCGTGCTGGGACGTTGTGTCAGAGTGCAGAGCCCCGCCTGCTTCGATGCCTGAGCCGGATGTTGCCCAGATCGGATTTTTTAATTTTCTCAGGAAAAACATTGTTTTGCTCTCCTGCCTGCAGCTCAGAGTGAATGATGTCATTCCTGAGCGATGACATCATCCGCTCTAAGCTGACTGCAGTCTGTCGCGCTCTGTCACGTGAGAGACAGCCTCTGATGTGGGCCTATTGCTGATAATGAGCACAGTCGTCATGTTTTTGAAGGCAGACCTCCACGGAGCAGCTTCGTGGGTTCATTTTAAAGTTTGAATGGTGGCTCCAGGTCAACGTATGTGAAAGTAAGAGTTGGAAGAAGAGTAAGTTGAATGAGAATTTGAAGATTCTCGCATTGAAATAGATAAATAGTAATAAATAGTAAATAATAGATAAATAGTAAACTTTTGTTAAATAAAGTTGAATAATTAAAAAAATATAAATGTTAAAGATGAGAAAAATACAAGCACACATGGTGGTTGAATGGTTTTTCTAAGTTGAGCGGCGTGAAGGAGATAGACGGCAAAAAATGGTACGGAAGATGAAAAGTAGAAGAACAATACCGTGGATGCTTAATCAGCATCCACACTAATTACTAACTAGTCCTCTAACCCGCTGTAAGTTTGTAACTAATCCTACATTTCTGCAGCTTTCAGACTCATTCACAGGTTAATGAAACCAGTAGCTAGTTTTGTATCCTGTAACCAGTCCTGTGGGTCACAGCGGGTCTATGCTAGCGTCTCCACAGCAGCAGTATCGCTTTATTAATAGATTCCTGTTTTGTACGTTGGCGTGCTCGGTGTGTCATTTATGAACACGTCTCACCAAACGCTTCCCGTCGCAGAAACTCGGATTTGAGCACTGACGTCTTAAGCGCGTCGCCTACGGGCGGTGACAGGTGTGCGCTCGCTGTGGGTCCGGTCAGGTGAATGAGATGCTGTTGCGTGAATGAAACATCTTTAGCTGCAGGAGCTGTGTTAAAAGACAGTGACTGCACCGGGGCTAGAAGTCATGTGACTGTGTCAGCTAACGTAAAGGTGTTTGCTTCCTGTTCGTGCAGATGCGGCTGCGGCTGGAGCTGCTGCAGGTCGACGAGCAAAGCGCCGATGTCGCCCACAGCTTCCACCTCGGTGAGTCCAGGTGACGTCATCATCACATTCGAGGGGTCGATGTTTTTAAACCAACCTTCGCTCCAGACCTTATTCTGAGCCACGCCCCCTCTGATCAGGTGCTTTTGTGTCCTGCAGCTCGGAGGTTCCAGATGCTGCAGATGCTCGGGGATCATATGCAGGAACTGCTGAGAGAGCAGAACAGTCTGAGGCAGCGACTCATGAAGCCGCTGGCTTGCACCAACCTGCCCGTGCACGCTCACCTGCACAGGTAATGCCTGATGCTCAGTGTGATTAAAGTGGTCTGTGGCACTCTGTAACGGTCTGTGGTGTGTTTCAGGTTCGTGGTGGAGTCCCTGAAGCTGATGATGGACTTCATTGAGACTCTGGAGGAGAAGCTAAGCGCTGCCGACAGCAGGACCGCAGCCAGAGACCGTCTCGCTCTGCTGGTCAGTCACACGACCTCACTGGTTTGGGGATGGCAGTAGGCCACGCGGTACGCAGACAAACTAAAGCCGTGTGCCACCGTTCATTTTATACACCTGAGAGAATCTGTGTGTACCAGACTCCATTCACAAAAACAGGAAATTTACCTGAGAGAACAGGTGAGCTAGTGTCACCCTGAGGTCTGAACTCAGCCCCAAGTTGCTCTCCGATGCATCCATCGGAGTATGAATGTGTGTGAATGTAGTTAAATTGCACTAAGTATAGATAAAGTGCTTGTGAGAATGGGTGTGATTGGGTGAATGTGGCATGTTGTATAGAGCGCTTTGAGTGCTCCGAGAGAGTAGAAAAGCGCTATATAAGAATCAGTCCATTAGTTTGGATCATCACAGTCGAATGCAAACGTTTGTTTTCTTTGAGCTAAAAAACTATGTTTTATGAATGGAGTCTGGTGGGTTTGACATCAGCAGTGTGGGGTATTGTACAGAAATGGGTCAGAGACGGGAGGCGGGGCTTGACTGAAAAAACTCTTTGTGCGATGCAGCATCAAGCTTTATTGATAAAAACAAATTAGTATTGTTAACTGGGCTCGTCTCTTGGCTCCGCCCTTGGCCACATCTCTGTTCATGGTCATTTCTTGTCAGTCCCTCACACACTGAATAGCATCCTCCGATTGGCTGCAGAGTTCATCCCAGCTCTACTGTTACCTCTCTCTCTCAGGACACCTCGCTCGCCCAGCTGCTGGTCCAGGCCTCAGAGATGGAGACTTTGTCCAGTCAGATTCTTCAGTGGAAGTCAGTTGATGGATGCAGCCTGGTGACCTCTGACCCCTAACCTTCATCATGTTTTGCACTTTGAATTTATTCTAGTAAACATTTGCAATAAAATCTTTCACATTTTCCATATGCAGTTTCTGATTGGTTATTCAACACAGAAACAAGGTAACCTTTGACCTCTGCTTTGGTTTCAAAATGAGAGCTGAAACTCTGAGCATGCAGGAAGGTGTGGGAGGATCTGATTGGTTGTAACTGAAATGCATGTTTAAGCTGTGCGAGGTCATTGGGTGTGGGCAGGTGATCTTCCTACCTAAAAAAACAAACAAACAAAAACAAACAAACGTAAGGGGGCTGAAGTTTCTCAAAGAGCCTGCACTGATGCTGCTTAGGTAAAAGTGGACAGGTGAGGCATTTGTGGTGCAGACAGGTGTGATCAGAGGGCTGCACTGATAAAATCATGATGCAATGATGAGATCATGATGCAATGATGAGATCATGGAACAGGCTCAGGTGGTTATCCGCGGAGCCCTGCCCCCTCCTGTACACGTTTTTTAAGTGTGGTTTCTGTCCGTCGTGGGAGCTGCTCACAGATCAGCTGATTTAAACCTTTAACGTCCATGTGGCTCGGTGTTACGCGATGACGTCACTACAGCTGCATTCTTTTTTAATCAATTTTAAACTAAACCTTTATGGAAGAACTTCTAATAGACAACACATTAAAAGGAAATGAAACATCTGATGTTCTGAATAAAGTTTTTTTTTAAAATAAAGCCTGAGTGCTTCCGGTTGGGCTGGTGGAATGACGCGGTGTTTCCGGTGTTTTGGATAACGCTCCTGTGGTGGAGTCTTGGTCCTGCTGCCGTTTAACGAGCACACTCACGGACACGGTAAGACCCGCACCTCTCTCCGCTCCCGCAAGGCTCGGTTCTCCGTACCGGACCCGCTGCCACGGCCGGAAGTACGTTTCTATCCGCGTGAGCCGCTGACGGGCTCCGCGTGAGCGCACCGAGCTAACAGAGCTAATGCTAGCCGCTCGGTCCGTGCTAACTCTAAACAGCTGACGTGTTATTCGATAAACAGGCGATCGATCCGCGGGACTATCGATCACGTGATGAGGAGCTGATCGATGTTCTGATCAGTTCTGTGTGATCGGACAGGCCGAAGGAGTGAGAGGCACCGGTGAGGGCCCGGGGTCCCGCTCGGGTCATCCAGAGAGCCGATGTGAGGGGCCAAACGGGTCACCGAGAAGCTCCACGGAGGGGCTTCCTTTAATCTGTCACCTCCTGGCTCAAGCGTGACCATCTGTTCAGCTTCATATCTGATTGATCGGTGGCTCCTTTCAGATATCGGAACACAAAGAAAGGATCGACCCCAAAATCACAGATCGTGTGTCCGTCATCTGTACTGAACCAGGTGTGAGGACAGCCAGAGAGCTATGCAGGGGGCTGTTTTCCGCTCTTAGTGCCGGAGTCTCAGAGTTGCTGAGATGATGAAGCCCTCCATCAGCTGTTAGAAGCGATGAGACAGAAGCATTGATTATCCACAGCCATTGGACAGGCTGGGCAGCGTCCACGATGATGACATCTCGACCATCTCAGATTTAGCTGCATCTTGTGCTCCAGAGTTTGAACGTTTATGAGTGCTGCGAAATGTGAGCTTCAAATATCAAAAACTTTCCAGGATGTTTTTAGAAACTTCCAGCAGGTTTCTTCACAACTGTCCTCACGGCTCATTCTCACCATCAGCATGAACAGCATCTGTAATCTGGGAGTTTGGTTTCCAGATGTTACTATAATTATGACTTAGAGCAGGGGTGTCAAACTGCAGGCCTCGAGGGCCGGTGTCCTGAAACCTTTCCATGTGTCCCTGCTGCAACACACCTGAATAACGTTAGTAACAAGACTCTATAGAGCTGCATGCTGAGGTGGCAACCCCCACCTCCACTCAAGTGAAGTAGTGTTTGGAAAAATGTACTTCTAAAAGTACTTTAATTGTATCGTGTTCATTCATGAGCGCCTGTCAGGTTTTGCTAATGACCTACTTGTGTCATTCAGGCGTGTTGCAGCAGGGACAGCGGCCCTCGAGGACTGGAGTTTGACACCTGTGACTTACAGCAATATTCTGTTAAATATGTGCATCATTTTCATTTTGAGAGCTGCTGCAGGAGTCTGAGGATTCACTTTAAATCATTTCATGCATTCAGATACATTTAACAAAATCCACAGCTCGTTCAGGGTGAGCGGGCGCAAAGGCCGAACTCAGAGCCAGTCTGAAGCGAGCAGAAACGATATGAACGAACGATCTGAAGTTTTGCAGTGTCTGATTTTTACAGTGAGCCTCGGGCTGTTTCAGATTTCAGAGTGGATGGTCTTCATCAAGGGTAAATCTCTCAAATCTGAACAACTTTTATTTTCTCTCCTCTGGACAGGAAGAGTGAGGCTGCCACCACCACCTGTCAGCTGACTTGCTGAGCACGCTCAGTAGGAGGGGTACCCTCCACAAAACTCTGATTAACACAGTAAGTAAGTGACTTGATGCATGCTCAATCATCCAGGTGAGGAAGTCCCAAAAAGTTGATTCTGTTCATGTGGACGTAGCAGCCGATCCCTACTCCCCATGAATGGTACTGATGGTCACCGATCAATCAGTAGTCATGACAATTCAGGATGATCATTAACATGATTAGTGATCATAAACTTACTTCACAGCCCATTGTTGGTCAGTGGTGCAGATGTGCTGTTTATAAGGTTGGAAACTGACGAAGTCACCTGATGATGATGAAACGTTTCTCCCACTGAAAACATCCTGATGAACAGAATCAACTTTTTGGGAGTAAGTGTGTAAATGTCACTGACTCCTCTGTAGGGCTGCCACGATTAGTCGACTAGTCACGATTACGTCGACTATTAAAATCGTCGACACTAATTTAATAGTCGACGCGTCGTTTGAAGCTTTGTAAGATCCCAAAAGACGCAGGAATAAGTAGTAGGATTTAAGAGTGTAATAACGGACTGAAACAGAAGGTGGCAGCACTGCACGTACAAGGATGCCAGCTGCCGTTAAACCCCGAAGAAGAAGAAGAAGCTGTGTCCCAGAATTCATAGCGCAGCCCAGCTCAGTTTCCAACAATGGCGGCAGCTAGTTAGTTTTAATATTACTCTTATTATTCTTTCTGGGTCACAAAATAAACGTTTAACATATTTTCAGGCGAGAATGTAGCTGTGTAAACCTCAAATATCTGCTCAGTTTATCAAGACACCACATATTTTCAAAAGTGCTCCGACGTTTTCGGAGACGTCTGTTAGCCACTAGCTCGATAGCTAGCCGGGGGCTAGGCTAACTAGAGCCGTGAGAACACCGGACTCCCGGCTTCAAACCCACTGCTGTCTTTCGCTACTCAGGTTAAACATGATATATAAGTCACTTAGATAACTTAAAAATGTTATTGTTTGGCTGTTTTTAGTATTTTATTTGTTCCTGAGTAAATCGGTACGGCTGAGATTAAAGTTATAGTTTTTACACAGCTGAATAAACGTCAAGCAGACAGCTGATTATCAGAAGTGTGAGATGCTCCAGAATTTACTCCGGTGTCCTGTTATATTTTAGATAGCAAGGAGTTTATTAAACTTCACCGAAACAATCTGCAAATTTCATTAAAATTTAATAAACTATCATCTTGTCTTTATTTTTAGTTAGCACAGACCTTAAACACTTAAAGCTGTAAGCTAATGATAGTTATATAAGAGCAGATGCTGCTGGTGCAATAAGCTGTACGTTTTACCTCCAATGGATGATGATCTGACTAGTCGACTATCAAAATAATCGTTTGTGGCAGCCCTACTCCTCGGCAAGTAAACCGAGATAAGAAGTGGCAGCGTGCCGCACACAAGCACGCCGTAACCACACTTTTTATTTTCAGGTCTAACTTGGACCGCCATCATGGTGCTCGCCGACCTGGGGAGGAAGATCACCTCGGCGCTGAGGTCACTCAGCAACGCCACCATCATCAATGAAGAGGTGAGTGGGTCAAATCTGAGCGCCCAGCTGACACCGCCATGGTCTGTGACTCACCATGTGTGTTTCCAGGTGCTGAACGCCATGCTGAAGGAGGTGTGCGCTGCTCTGCTGGAGGCCGACGTCAACATCAAGCTGGTCAAACAGCTGAGAGAGAACGTCAAGTGAGTGTGATCGTCCTGATCCCGGCGTCCGAGTGTCCCGGTTTAGGTGTGCTGAACTGTTTTTGTCCCTGCAGGTCTGCCATAGACCTGGAGGAGATGGCATCGGGTCTGAACAAGAGGAGGATGATCCAGCACGCCGTCTTCAAGGAGCTCGTCAAGGTCAGATCGTCTCGCTGCCAATGCTCGATCAGGTTAAACACCAACAGGAAGTTGTTGAGTCTAACCATGCAGTGTGTGTGTGTCATGTGACCAGCTGGTGGACCCCGGCGTGAAGGCGTGGACCCCCACTAAAGGCAAGAACAACGTCATCATGTTTGTCGGTCTGCAGGGCAGCGGAAAAACTACGACCTGCTCCAAGGTGACCCACACTCACCTGTCATAGACCCCGCCCCCTTACACAGGCCCCGCCTCCTGCTGTGTTCTCACTGTGATTGGTGTGTTTCCTGCAGCTGGCGTATTACTACCAGAGGAAAGGCTGGAAGACCTGCCTGATCTGCGCCGACACTTTCAGAGCAGGTTAGCGTCACTTCCTAGACTCACTTCCTGTCAGTCACATGACCGCCATCATCATCTCCTCTCCTCTCTCAGGTGCCTTCGATCAGCTCAAACAGAATGCCACCAAAGCCAGGATCCCCTTCTACGGCAGGTGAGTCTCAGACAGCCAGCGTCCCTGGTGTTACCTCTGGGTGATGAGTTCAGGTGTGTGGTGCATTCACGTACCTCCTGACTGTCCGTGTTCTTCAGTTACACAGAGATGGACCCGGTGGTGATCGCCTCAGAGGGCGTGGAGAAGTTCAAAGCAGAGAACTTTGAGATCATCATCGTGGACACAAGCGGACGACACAAACAGGAGGACTCGCTGTTCGAGGAGATGCTGCAGGTCTCCAACGCTGTGGTGAGTCCCTGAACGCACCACCTCAGGTGCAGTCCCGCTAACTAGAGCAACAGGAAGTGTTTGTGTGTGAAGGTGCCTGTTCTGGACTCAGGTGTGTCCCTGGTCCTGTTTCCGTAGCAACCCGACAACATCGTGTACGTGATGGACGCCTCGATCGGGCAGGCCTGCGAGTCCCAGGCCAAAGCCTTCAAAGACAAAGTGGACGTGGCGTCGGTCATCGTCACCAAACTGGACGGGCACGCCAAAGGAGGAGGAGCTCTGAGCGCGTAAGCCTAGCGTCCTGTGCTGCATGATGCTGTCATACGACTGTTACGGTTTACCTTCTTCTTCTGCTGTTTCCTGGCAGTGTGGCGGCCACACGCAGTCCCATCATCTTCATCGGAACGGGCGAGCACATCGACGACTTCGAGCCATTTAAGACGCAGCCGTTCATCAGCAAGCTGCTCGGTAAGCACGCGCCGGGGGGAGGGGCATATGCACGGACGCACGCTGAGCGGCTGTCATTGGTCCACCAACTTTTTTTTTTATAATCTGACTGATTCTGGATATTTGCACTGAGCCGTTTCCATGGAAACCTGTCGACTCCTCTTCCTGTCAGGAATGGGCGACATCGAGGGCCTGATCGACCGAGTGAATGAGCTGAAGCTGGATGACAACGAGGAGCTGATCGACAAGCTGAAACACGGTGAGACGGCGAGCACGCCACCCACACTGCACTCTGGGTAACCTCACTAATCTTAACCTTTGACCTCTGACCCGCAGGCCAGTTCACCCTCAGAGACATGTACGAGCAGTTCCAGAACATCATGAAGATGGGCCCCTTTGGACAGATCATGGTACACACTCACCTGAAACTCACCTGAAACTCACCTGAAACTCACCTGAGGCTGAGAGACGGCTTGATGACTGTGTGTGTGTGCGTGTGTGTGTGCGTGATGCGTTCAGGGTATGATTCCAGGCTTCGGGACAGACTTCATGAGTAAAGGCAACGAGCAGGAGTCGATGGCTCGACTGAAGAAACTGATGACCATCATGGACAGCATGAACGACCAGGGTAACGCGCACGCACGCACGCACACACGCACACACGCACGCACACAGCTGGTCCTGATGGATGACCCGATGTCTCTCCACTCTCTTGGGTTCTGCAGAGCTGGACAGCAAAGATGGAGCGAAGCTCTTTAGCAAGCAGCCCAACAGGATCCAGAGGGTGGCCCGGGGGTCAGGGGTCGCCACCAGAGACGTCCAGGAACTCCTCACCCAGTACACCAAGTTCGCCCAGATGGTCAAGAAGATGGGAGGCATCAAAGGACTCTTCAAAGGTACCGACACCTGCTGGGGGGGTCTGAGAAGGTTTTCAGGAACATGTGAGAGGTCAAAGGGAACTGAGCGGGTCTGCAGGTGTACAGCGTCCTGCCGCTGACGTGTTTGTGGCGTGCTCGCTGTGTTTCAGGAGGAGACATGTCCAAGAACGTGAACCCGTCTCAGATGGCCAAACTGAACCAGCAGATGGCCAAAATGATGGACCCCAGAGTCCTGCACCACATGGGTAAGACCAGAACCCAGACCCAACCACAGGTCTGCTCGCCTGCACGCGTCCTGGAGAGTAACACCTGTGTGTGTGTGTGTGTGTGTGTGTGTGTGTGTGTGTGTGTGCGCACGCAGGCGGGATGGCGGGTCTCCAGTCGATGATGCGTCAGTTTCAGCAGGGCGCCGCGGGCAACATGAAAGGCATGATGGGATTCAACAACATGTGACCACCAACCAATCTGCTGCCTTAACTACAGGCTCCGCCTCCAGACAGTCGGAGGGGTGGGGCTTAGAGTTACCTGTTCTCTGCTGCTTTCAAAGAGAGGGGGAGAGGATGTTTCATTAATTTAAATGTGTAGGATGAAAATGGAGTGTCCTGATTGGACGAGCTGATGATGATGATGAAGATTAGTGATGTATTTTTGGCGTTTAATAAACGTTTGTATTTACACCATTTTACACCTGCTGTGTTTTTGTTTGTTTGTTTGTTTTTTCTCACAGGTAGTGAAGTCTGGGATTTTCAGAATAAAATCGTACTGTTTGCTTTGAGTAAAGCTGTAAAATAAATAAAGTGAGTTGTAAAAGTTTTCAGTAGAAAATAAAATGTGAGGTAAAAGTTTGAGTTTATTCCAGGAACTTTTAATCCAGTGAGAACAGGAAGTGTGTGGGCTGTTCTTCAGCCTGTTTAATGATGATTAATAAAAATATGAAGACTGAACAGAGACGTGACTGAAAACGGTATCAGAATAATTCAGGTAATAACAGGTAATAAACAGAAGAGTGGCATCTGGTTTGATTAGTTTGGGTGTGAAGAGTGCAAACCCTGAGCGGTTAGAGCGGCTCCTCCCGGGCTGTGGGTCAGAGTTTCTCAGGTTTCAGGTTAAAGGTTGTTACAGTGAGATGAAACGGTTGAGTCCTCCGGGCTGGAGCTTCATTGCGCCGCCCCTCTCGGGTCTGGTTCCGGGATTTCTGTCGGAGTGAGCCCTCTGCCTGCGTTTTTCCTCTCTGGGTCTTGACGTGGCGGCCGCCATATTGTTTTGCTGTGTTGTCAGTGGAGAGCGGCGGCAGCTTCAGCGGCGGTGAGTGTCGTTTACCTGGAGCACGGACTCACCTGGGCCTGGCAGAGCGCCAACCTCAGCTGGCCTCTGTCGAGCCACCTGTGCGCGCGTCCCGTAACTGTCACCCGTGTGACGTCAGTGTCGCAGTTAGCCGTTAGCTTGAGTTAGCTGCTGTGTGATGTTGAGAAAACGGGGCTGACTTGGTGTTTGAGTCCTCGGGTTCGGCTCCAGGTGTGCCGACGCCAGCAGCTACCTGTGCCACACGGCTCCTGCTGTCACACACCTGCAGGTGTCCCACAGGTAGCTGCTGACGTCAGTTTTTTTTAAGTGTCGCAGGTGCAGCATCTCTGACCTGCTGGACTTTAAATCCTGCAAAGGTCGCGCAGAGTCGGTGGGTGCCGGTGAGGTCACGTGTTTAAGAGTGGCACTGTCTTGATGATGATGATGATGATGATTCTGGGATGAAGCCTCAGATTCAGATGTGACGTTAGAAACGCTCCCATAGTGAGACCAGAGGATCCAGCAGGACCACAGGGACCCGCAGCCCGCCCACCAGACTCTGTTCGGTTTTTGCAGGATTTTGTGTTCGGCTCGTTTTCGTGGGTCTCTGCTGGAGCAGCAGCTGGGGTTTCATTTCTCGGAGTTTCCTGCGAAGTTCGGCCTGAGCTGGACTCCATTGTGAGCATTAGGACTCGGGGCTGGTAGCTCAGTGTGCATTTTCTGCAGTTTTTACAAGAAATGAAGGCTTTCTGGAGCTTTTTCAGTTGAAGAGTGAAGTCTCACTGACCTTTGACCCCATATCAGCCTGTTTGTGTCAGCATCAACCAGACTAGGGAGAAACTTTTTTTCTGATTTTAATTCTTTCTGTTGGTTCGTTCTTCTTATTGTTGTTATTGTTGTTGTTTGTGGTTTATGAAAGTTTAGCAGTGACTCGTTTTTCTGCCACGTGGTCAAAGAACATAAAATCATTTCAACGCCACCATAAAAATCCATCTGGCAGGTTCAGGCGCTGCCTGCTGTTTTTCTCTTTTAGTAACTGCTCACCTGCAGCTGTGCCTGTCTTTGGGTGTGATTTTTCCTACCTTTGAGACTCACCTGTGTTTATGTCTAGAAAGTAGAACCGGTCAGAATGTGGGTTGGGGGCACGACAGGTAAAATTGCTACCTGGTCGCATATAAACACCAGGATGACATCGCCTCTCACAGGTGTGTCAGTCTGGTGAGAGATAAAGCCTCACCTTTGAAACGGTGACGCAGGTGTTTGCACGAAAACATCACTTCAATCCGAACCAACGTAACTTTAGAAGAAAGTGGGCGGGACTTATTCCCACCCTCTCCTCCTCTCATCAGCTTATACCCAACAGTGTGAACCCCCCCTCCCACTTCCTGGTGGTTCCATGGCGACCTTTCCAGAGTACATCGCTCAGAATGAGGAGCGCGACGGCGTCCGTTTCAGCTGGAACGTGTGGCCGTCGAGCCGGCTGGAGGCGACCCGGATGGTGGTGCCGGTGGCGGCTCTGTTCACTCCGCTGAAGGAGAGGACCGACCTGCCCCCGATCCAGTACGAGCCGGTTCTCTGTAGTCGCGCCACCTGCCGCGCTGTACTCAACCCACTCTGGTACGCATCACAGCCTCCAACACTCACCTGTCCGCCACCCTTTACCTGTGTGCCCCGCACTCATGTGTCTGTAACTTTCAGCCAGGTGGACTACAGAGCCAAGCTGTGGGCCTGTAACTTCTGCTACCAGAGGAACCAGGTGAGTGCCGCAAGCCCCGCCTACCTGTCAGGTGTCACAGGTGGAGTCTGACCTTGTCTCTGTCTCAGTTTCCTCCGTCCTACGCCGGGATCTCTGAGGTGAACCAGCCTGCCGAGCTGCTGCCTCTGTTCTCCACCATCGAGTATGTGGTTCAGGTGAGTCCTGAGGACAGGTGAGACAGGTAACGACCGTGCCGTCAGGTGTGTGAGCCGCTGTGCTCTTTGTCCCCAGAGGGGCCCTCAGATGCCGCTGGTGTTCCTGTATGTGGTGGACACCTGCATGGAGGACGAGGACCTGCAGGCGCTGAAGGAGTCTCTGCAGATGTCGCTGTCTCTGCTCCCGCCCACCGCGCTCGTCGGACTCATCACCTTCGGTCGCATGGTTCAGGTGCACGAGCTCGGCTGCGAGGGTATCTCCAAGAGCTAC